>NC_056731.1:1781061214-1781073714 GCF_019279795.1 Protopterus annectens
CTGATAGACCACCAGCAAATGTAGTACCATGCACAGGCAGATAGAAAAGGATTTATGATACTCACATCTGCTACTCTCCCTACTCAGCTCAACAAACAGTTAAACACAATACTGCTACACAATCTTGGCAGTCTGTTAACAATGGCCAGACATACATAACTCTCACCTGTACAGCTTTCCACAGACTGCCAGGGTGTGGGACCATATTTATGGCCACTGCCACATACCATCTCTGGGAGTCTGCTAAGTCACTGGGATGATATCAGAAGTGCTGTCACTAAATAATGATATACCATACCTCTGAACCTCTTACTGCAAAACATCTGGACAAAGACTGACATACTTATGGGACAGGGGGCCAAAAAGAGGGACATATCTCACATAATGGTGTTACAAACTGAAACAGTTGCTGGTGTTACAGGGTTTGTTGTAACATAACATCTCTGAAGGATATGATATCTGAAACACTAATGGATCTCAACATTCACTGACTAAAATCCTCAAATTATCCTAACGACTTCTCAAAAACAGAAATTGTCTGAGGAACGGACCAAACATAACAGGAAAAGCTCTGGGCAGTGTATGGACATCTGGACATTTGGGAGGTATTTCAGAGACATGTCACTGTCAGATGTCAAGTCATGCAGAAAATGCATGTCCAGACAAACCCTGTTAATCTAGCAAACTTCTATGTGTATAACAGTGTTTAGGATAAACCATTTTTTTTCATCTTGCCTTTAAGCATCCCTGTGACTAGCACTTGCTCTAATACCTGCTGGAAAGCACTAGGAATCTTTAAACTGATACAAACACTCATCTCTCCTTGTTAATAAGGAGAAATTAACTGTAGGCACTAAACAGCCTATAATTGCAAAGTACCTTGCTAAGCCAAGGGAAAACAGCTCCTGTACTTTACAAAAAAAGCACCAAACCAGGCTTGTCCAAGGGTCAGCTTCTGGTGATTTCTCCTGTCCACCTGCTGAATCTGGGCATACTGGGGCAATGCAACAGTTATCTCATGTACACAGACAACCCTCTCCTCGTACCACCCAACACTACAACCTGTGAGAGATGCACTTGCATAGCCAAACTGGAAGCAAAGCTCTCTCCACCCAAGATTGTGCTAGACAGTCAAGAGGAGAAGGTTAATACCCAGATTACACCTCAAGCAACACATAGCCATTCTAAACCCACACCACCAACACCCACACATAGCAACATTAAATCCACATATGCAGAAGCCCTTAACTGTAACCTGCCCAAGCAACAAAGACCTCCGAAGCTGAAATGCAAACAAACACCAATCACAACCAAAGTGTCACATAGCTCACAACAACAGTGTTCCACTCACCAACAGCCCCTAAGGCAAGACAACGTACTTAACACTTTAGTCATAGGTGACTCTATAGTCAGGCACACTGATATCTCACTCACCAGGCTGAACAAGGAGAAAATTACAGTCGGCTGCCAGGATCTGCCACATAATGCATGCAGTCAAGTCACTCCACAACAAGTACAAATATAACTCTGCCATTGTCTATGTTGGAGTGAATGACTTGAGACGTACCTCCCTAGACTACATGAAAAGAGACATGGAAGAGCTCTTGGATCATGTGGCCCAGGCAGGTATGACCCTAGCCCTGAGTAGCATCCTGCCTTCACCCCGAATGATGCCACAATATATGGATAAAATAATTGATTTCAACAATTGGCTAAGCTTCTGGTGTCATTCAAAGGGGATCCAGTATCTGTCTGCCTGGGATGACATGATTGACAGACCACGATGCTTTGCCAGAGATGGTCTGCACCTGTCGCCCCTGGGATTCAGGTTACTGGCTAAGGCTCTTGCCACCCCTATAGTGCCTTTTTAGGCAAACTTCAAAGGACAAAACCACCACCGTAACAGGTACAAGCATGCAAAATCTGAAGGTAATGCTACTCAATGCTAGAAGTCTAAACCTCAAAATTCACTCTCTCGAGGCACTCCTAAAAGTGTAGAACATTGATATTTGTGCAGTAACTGAGACCTGGTTCAAGGGTCCAGAGAGCACCCCTGCAATACCAGGCTACAACTCTTACCACACTTTTTGGCCACCAAACCAGGACCTAAACACTAAAGGTGGAGGAGTGTCCATATTCGCCAAGGATATTCACACCACCAGGCTAATTGCCCAACACAATGTGTCTGAAATTCTCCAGGTGCAACTAACACTAGGTAAGACTGCAAGCCAAATTGTAGCTTGCTACAGATCCCCCACCATGCCCCAAGATTCTCACTACACCTTTCTAAACATACTGGAAAATATTAAGATACAACCAAACACCCTAATTCTAGGTGATTTCAACTACCCTTCCATTAACTGGGAAAACTACTCATGTACCAACATCTTTGCCCAACGGTTCTTGGAATTCATAAATTCCAATGCCCTGAATCAACTAATCCATAGTCCCACCAGGGGCTCCAATATTCTAGACCTGGTCATTACCAACATGGGAAATCGATGCTCCACACCTAGGTCACCCCCTCGTTGGTCAGGTCGGACCATAAGCTAATCACCCTTAACATCCACATCCCACCCCCATCCCCACCCCCAAGTAAGAAAACTTCCAAAAAAAACTTCTCCAAAGCCAACTTCATGCTACTCAAGTCAAAAGTGACAAACCTCATGACACCCATACAGACGGGAACTGAAAGTTCAACTGCTGAATCCTACACTAAGGCACTGTACAAGTACATCCACTCATGCATTAATCGTGCCTTCCCAAATAGAACCAATATGCTCTCCTCCAAAAAGAGGAAGCCAGTCTGGTGGCCCCCTGCCATAAACAACCTTTACAACAAAAGGAATAAACTGTTGCAGAAAAGAGGAAAATCCCTGGATGCAAAAAACTCCCTTACCAGCCTCAGGAAGAAGCTGAGATCCCTCACAAAATCCTCCAAAGCTAGTTATGAAAATAAAATTGCCAAAGATTCCAAAGACAACAACAAGGCATTCTATAACTATGTCAAGAATCTAAATGTCAATGCTCAGATCTGCTCTGAGCCGCACAGAATAGCATTAAATATAATAATCCCAAGGATATTGCCAATATCCTGGCAGATCAATTCAGTGCCAACTTCACCCCCCCTCACCCCCTTAATGACCCATCTCAATATCAGAAGATTGCCAAATTCCAGTAATAGCCACACAGGTTAAAAACACACTCTCCAAAGCTAAGAATACAGCATCCATGGGACCAGATGACATCCCGGGCTGTGTATTACATGAACTAAAAAATGAACTGGCACCTCACCTAAGTGCCATGTTTAATCATAGCCTCACCTCAGGCTTCATGCCCACTGAGTGGTGCACAGCTACAATTATCCCACTCCACAAGGAAGGATCTACCTTGGATCCTGGGAACTGCCGCCCCATCAGTCTGACAAGCCTTATCTGCAAGGACATGGAACGTATTATCATGGAACTTATAAACAACCTTCAAACACTGGACCCCACCCAGTTTGGGTTTGTGATGGGCCGATCTTGTCACCTGAACCTGATTGACTTCTTTGAATCAGTCTCCAGAGCTGTGGATGAGGATAAGGCGGTCCACACAGCCTATCTGGACCTCACCAAGGCTTTTGACACCATCCCCCAATCTGGAATCATAGATAGACTTACTAAGCTGGGCATTAATCCCTACATCACTCGATGGGCTGCCAACTGGTTTACTGACAGAACCCACACTGTAAAAGTAGCCAAATCCAAATCCAGCTCCAGACAAGTGACAAGTGGAGTACCTCAGGGTTCAGTCCTGGGACCACTCTTGTTTGGCATCTGCTTCTCTGAAGTGCAGGCCAACACTAAGGGACTCTGGCTAACAAAGTTCGCAGATGACTGCAAACTGGGAGCCATTATTGAATCCCCAAATGATGTGGATACTCTACAAAAGGGCCTTACAGAAACAGATGCTTGGCGCCAGAGCCATGGGCTCAAGCTCAATGCTAAGAAATGTATAGTTATCCCCTTTGGGAAAAAACATATACCCATGAATTACCACGTAGGTGGCAGTACATTAAACACTGAAAGTGTGATAAGAGACTTAGGGACACAGATGGACAGTGGTCTCATCTTCAATAACCACATTGCCACAACAGTCAGGGAATCCTTCTATGTGGCACACCTCATAACTAAGGGCTTTTCATCCAGGAAAAATGAGGTCATTGTGTTACTGTACTCATCCCTCATTAGACCCATTATAAAATACAACACCCGATTTGGTAGTACCTCTGAAGACATCTGCAACAACAGGAAAGGCTGCAGAAATACCTCACTAAAAGAATCACAGGCCTAAAGCAGATGCCATATGCTGATCATCTTAAAAAACCCCAGCCGTACTCTGTCACATATTGTCTACTCAGAGGCGATCTCTGCTTAACATACAAGGTCATGTCAAACCCAGAGCTGCTGGACATGCTACACTTAAAGAAATCCCAATCCCTCAGAGCTACACGCTCCAGG
This sequence comes from Protopterus annectens, assembly GCF_019279795.1. Taxonomy (NCBI): domain Eukaryota; kingdom Metazoa; phylum Chordata; order Ceratodontiformes; family Protopteridae; genus Protopterus; species Protopterus annectens. Next base: position 1,781,065,717 of record NC_056731.1, read on the forward strand.
GATCTAAGCCTTGTCATCACAATAAACAAAACATGCTGGAGGGATAGGTTCTTGTGCCAGAGACTGGAATAGACTGCCCATACATGTCAAGCAGAGCACCTCTTTGGCCCTCTGCAAAAGGAACCTTGACGATTGGATGGGAGAAAGGAAATTCACCCCGGGGATCACATCAGTCACCCTGCTAGACAGGGGTCCAGGGAAGTAAATAGTGTGGGAAGAAATAGCCAGGGAATTGTTATGGCTAGGCTTGTATAGGCCCTAGGGCCGATAGCCTAGTACCAACCTATGAACCTATGAACTTACTTAAAATCTGTACCCAATTCTGGAGCTCTGTCCCCCATGTTGTTGGGCTGTCTTCATATGCCTTGTTCTGAGAGGTATTTCCACCTACCATCTGTGAAGCTGTAGCCCCCACCCCTCCATAATGTCCTCCACACAGGCAAGGAAAAGGGGCAAGGCCCACATGAAGGACTTAATTATAGCACTGTGTTGCTATGGCATTGGCTAATGGAAAGACAACACATCTGCTCTGGATGCAAGTAGCAGATGGGAGACTCCGATTGGTACACAGGCCATCATTTGTGTTTCAGACCTGGAATCTCTCAGAAAATATATGTTAAAACAAACCATACTACTCTAGCAGACTTCTAGCCATATAACAGCCATGTTTCAAGTATTTCAAGTGCCCTTTATCCGCCCACTTGGTTAGGCTTTTTGCAGATATCTTGCAGTAAGAGGTTGTTTTTTATATAGATATATATCTACGTATAAATATATATATATATATATATATATATATGTGTGTGTGTGTGTGTGTGTGTGTGTGTGTGTGTGTAGATATATATGTATGAGCATTACCTACAAAAGGCAAGTTGCTGCCTATGCAACACAGGTCTGAACCCATCTACAAAAAGACAGACTGCGACTACACAAACTTAAACATTTGCATTATTCTGAGGAAACTCTTCAGCACTATAACAAGTATGTCAATCACTGAAGCTTGTAGTGGAATACAGAAGGGGGTGCAATAATGTGAAATGGGAAGTTAAACACTAGGTCACAACAAGAACTGCTGGACTCACATGCTGCTGTATGGCACCTATGGCCATTCCTGCTTGTCCTGTCTGCAGTGACATGGATCAAAGCTCTGGCCCCTGAGTCACCCAATCAAAGGTCAGCTCATGTATGACTACTACTGGAGTGTCTGTTGTCTAGTACTGACTGTGACACTGTTAGGCCAGCTACCTGGAATGTTGTAAATATTCATATGTCACTTGTGAATGCTACTATAATACATATGCTTGTCTTACAAATGTAAGAGATTTATATAGGGTATGTGCATAGTAAACAACAGATGGAGAAGTGTGTGTTGAGCTGTATGTTTTATACTGAGCCCATACCTGAACGGTTCAGAGTTCTTCAGACTGACCACATGTTTGCCTCATATTTGTAGTCAATGCCCCATACAGTTGTATTGTCTGGCACATCACTGGCAACCCATTAAAGACTGAAGTCATAACCTTATAGCATACATGTGAATATCAGCTGTTATATCCTGCAGAGTAGACCTGTGAATGCAAAACCATCTTTGCTGACAACTACATGTGTTCCACCTAGATTCATAAAGTGTTACTATTTTCCAGCCTTTGCCAACCAGTGATTTGTGCCTTTGTACAGATGTCTTGCTCTAACAGTAGCTAGGTGTCTTAGCATGAAACCCATGTCAATGCAAGCATACCTTGGCCTGGAGGATACCAACATTTGTGCAGTCACTGACACCTGCTTTGCAGCTGTGGAGAGCACACTAACCTTGCCAGGTTACTCATCCCATCATATGTTTAGACCCTAAATGGAGGGTTGCAATGCCACAGGAGGTGGAGTTTTAAACATTATCATACACATACACACCTCCAGGCTGGCCAAACAGTATGATGCATGGGAGACATCCCAAGTGCAGTTAACAGTATACAAAACACCTACTCAAATCATAGCTAGCTACAAACCTCCAGCCATGACTCTGGACACCCACCACACCTATTGGGACTTGCTGGAATTTGACAGGATTCAATTGTCTACCCTGCTCCTGGGTGACTTAAACTACACAACCATAGTGTGCATGACCTATGCCACCTGAACATGAATGCACAGAGATTCCTTGGCTTTGTCAATGGCAATGCAGTGGATCAGCCAGTCAACACTCCTACGACAGGTGGACATTTCCTGTACCTGGTCCTAACCAACATGAGTAGCCACAGTAGCACTTCTACAGTGTCATCCTCCTTGGTAACATCTGACCACATGGCCATCATTGTTCAGGTCACCATCTCCCCTGCCCCCCATGTCAGGGTCAAACAAAATAAACTTTCCACAAATGACTATAAATCTCCTCAGAGCAGGTAGCAGTAGCTTTACAGCCACTGTCCCATCAGTTGGAACTATCAGTAATGTCCAAGTCTCTGTGAGCACCTACATAGCTGTATGGACACAGCAATACCTGACAGGACAACATCATCTCCCTCAAGGTAGGGTAAATGTCCATGGTGGACAGCAGCAACACAGAAATACCATAATTGGTGGAAATAATTGCTGGATAGGACCAAGAAGGAGCAGGTGCCTTATTGGAAGCAATGTCACCTTGGTCTGAACAAGCAAATAAGGTCACAAGTGACTTACCCCAAGGCTATCATTGAGTGCAAAGTGGTCACATCCACCAAGGCCAATCACTAGGCCTTCCACACATATGTCTGTAATCCCAGAGGCAACACCCAAATCTGCTCTTTAGTGGTGGTCAGTAACCCCTCATACACATACGGCATAGATATAGGCAACCTGCTGCAGAGAGGTGAAGTGTAAACATCACCACCCTGTCCCCCCATCAATACACATGTGCATGCACAGCACCTGCCCTCCCTCATCATCAGGAGGCAGGTCCATAATGTCCTCTCAAAGGCAACACACAGAAGTCTCCATAGACCTGATACCATCCTTGGCTGCATCCTACATGAACTCAGACATGAGCTCTCAGCTCCATTACACACTGTAGTCAACCAAAGTATGAGCACCAGTGTCATCCCATCTGCACAGAGGACAGCCACTGTTATCCCTATGCACAAAGGTGGAGCAATCCACTGACCCAGCCAATCATATGCACATCAGCCTAACTAGTCTGCTCTGCAAGGGCATGGAAGGCAATATCTAGGACATTATGAACAGGGACATCGGCAACATCAAAATTCCTGAGCCCACACAGTGTGGTATTGTCAAAGGCAGATCAGGACTATTAAACCTGGTTGACTTCTCTGACATGGTCAACAAACACATGGATGAGGGGAATATGGTGAACAATGCCCACCTTCACCTAGCCCAATTCTCTCACAATGATCCCGAGGCGGCCAGGATACATATACCTACACAGCTAGGCATCAACATGTATATTACCAGATGGGTAGCTAACCAACTCAATGATAGTACCCACTTTGCCAAAGTAGTAGAACCCACATCTAGTAGTAGAGACTTCCAGAGCGGTGTACTCCAAGGATTGGTCTGGGGGCCTCTACTGTTTGAGATATACGTATCGGAGGTACAAGACAAAAGCAGTGGTCTGTGGCTGACCAGGTTTACAGATGCTTGCAAGCTGGCCACTGTCTTACATTCTCCTACTGATGTGAGCATCCTCCAAGAGGTCCTCACCCAAATTAATGACTGGTGCAAGAAACATTGCCACAAATTGAATGCCAGGAGATTCTTCATTCTCCCTGTTGCGGCAGATGTCATCCACACTAATTGTGACAGTAATAATTTACTGAGCATGCAATCAGGTGTAAGGCAACTTGTGCACCAAGGTTGGTAGCAATCTGACAGTTTTCCACTGTCTGGGCACCATTGTACAGAAGGCTGTCTACATAGCCCACCTCACAAATATGGGTATGTCATCCAGGAAACAGGAGGCCACAACATCCCTGTACTTCTGCCTTATCAGACACATTACCAAGTACAATGGCTCCTTTGGCATGTACCTTGCCAAGCAAATGCAGCAGTTACAGGGACTGCAGAGGTTCCTGACAGGCAAATCCAGGGTCTGCAACACCTATTCTATACAGATAGGCTGAAAGCCCTGTCCCTGTACTCAGTCTCATACAGACTGACCATAGGTGACATGTGTCTGGCATACAAGGCCATTTCCAAACCAGCCTTGATGGCATTTCTGCATACCTGTAAGACAAACACCACTCACACAACGTGCACACAAGGCCCTCACCTGATATATGACATGTATAGTACTTGTTGGTGGGATAGTGTAGTGTCCCACACAATACACTGTCTGCAAAATACACTCTCTCCCCATGTCCAGCAGAATACATGTATCACCCTCTTGAAGAAGAAGCAGCTGGATGGCTGCATGGGAAATGGATGAGACACCCTTGGGATCCCGCATATGTCCCAGCTAGACAGGGGAAGCAGGTGCTGTCTTTGAAGGGACATGGGTGAACATCTGGGCCAGGCTTATGAGGGCATCAGGGTCAATAGCCTGGTATCATCTTATGAGGCTATGCACCTAGTACTTTACATGTTTCCTGTATGTATTGCAGGCTGTCTTACAATGTTGTCTGAAATGAATCCCTGTGAGTCTGAACTGTGTAGGTACTGCAGTGATAGTATATTGTCTTGTTCCTTTATTAGTTATCATCACATATTGTTACACCTTGTCATTGTGTGTGGTCTGTATAGCAGTACGTCAACTCTTACAGTACATGCATATGCACTTAGTGGCACTGTATAGCTCACTCCAATAACCTTGGTGTTGGTCACAATTACCATTCTGCTGCTAGGCCCATCACACAGTAGGATTTGTCACCCTTTGTTGTGACAGGCAGACCTACCATAAGGTCTGCCCTAAAGGGCCCATAGGTGTCAAAGCTGTTCCAGATTGTACCAGGAGTGTGTGTGTGTGTGTGTGTGTGTGTGTGTGTGTGTGTGTGTGTGTGTGTGTGTGTGTGTGTGTGTGCGCGCGCGCGTGTGTGTGTGTGTGTGTGTGTGTGTGTGTATCAGCAAACATAATACTGCAGGGTATTAATTTACATATATTGTCTTCCCCTTGCAGGTGAATATGGGGGTTGGTGTCTCTCCTCCTCAAAACCTGATGCCTGTGTCTTAGCAGAGTCCCATGATGATGGTGGTCATAGTGAGGCACAGGTGGGGTTGTTGTTGCTTGAATCTTTGCCATTGTTTGGTATCCCACTTTCACCCACCATGTCCCCGCACACGTATGCCCACACATACTCAGTCCCCAGCATCCATGGATAGTGGACAGGTTGAGGGTGGTGGCATGGAACAGGCTACTGTGTTGACTATGGTGAGTGTGAGTGTAGACACCAGCCATAGTCAGAGACCAGGTGAGGTCACACACAGGCAGATGGACAGGGGTGCTCAACGAAGGACTGCTGCCCATCAAGCCTCTGTCATATGTGCCATAGCAGGTGTCACCAGATGCATGTTATGGTCCATCATGGAGGCACAGGTGTGTACTGACCGCAACATCAGACAGATGCTCAGGGTCATGAATGTATCACTTCTTGCCATGCGTGACGACCTCCACGGCATTTTTGTTGCCATACGTCAACATGCCGATGTTGTGGATAGACTGTGGGGTGAGACATTGTCACTGCTTGACCATCCTATGTCTGTGCTTGAGCATGTATTGGGAGTAGGGCATCAGACAGGTGGATGTCGGTCATTAACATGATCTGAGCTGAGAGCCCACTTGGCCATGCACATTCACAGTCCCATAGTAGCAGTCCCAAATGCACTACCAAAGGGAGGGAGCTGTCCAGACCACACCAGAGCAGGCCACAAGCACATTGTCCTGGCCAGTCCTATCAGGGACGTGGATCCAGCAGACAGCAGTCACCATCAGGGAGTAGTACTGCATCCATCCTTGGGCCTAGTGGTGCCAGTGATACTCCTAGTAGAACCAGTTCTCTCATCCCTGCAGGGAGACAGTGAACCATACATCCTACCATATAAAGTCCACGGCTGTCCAACATAGCCCTGTGTCAGGCATCCACATGGCTTGATGGTGTGCATACAAACAGTGACACATCCCTATCACAGGCCAGTCATTACCAGACATGCACAGCTCCTCTGCATGGCCTAGTTGAACACCAACCCTCCAGACACACACACATGATGTCAGTCATATGTCCCAGCCTAGGCCTCTGGCAATCCAACACCACACCGTGTGCATGTGATTATACTTGTGCTACAACCCTGTTATCCACACCATCGATGCACAGACTTGCTCATATGGGTTTGATGCACATGGTGACTATAATACAGTGTAGCAATGTCATGCTTTGTAAGGTGCTGTCTGCTGGCAGTAGTTATGGGTAAACATCAAGGTGTATGTACCTTGTTAGCCATGGATGCACTATTGCTGTTAGTACTGCTGACTGACTCTAGTGTCACATACTGTATTCTGGTTGTGTTCCAGGTGTCTGTGTGTCTGCAGGCTGTGAGCCTGCTGACAGTAGCAATGATGATTAAGGTGGAGTGGAAACACAGTGACCTTTTCATAGCCAAGGTACAGCTGTATATGTACATGTTTACCAGGTGTTTTACATGCAACAGTGTGAGGGACAATTGTGGCAGACAGTGTGACCTTGCATACATACCCTTGATAGCCACCTAGCCTTCATACATGTCACCTGAGTGTTCTGTAGGACTGCAGGCTCACACATACAGAGGAGATTACTTGATTACTGACACTAGGTCCCTCACAAGCTTAGCCATTACTTTAACTACAACAGATTCGGCTATCAGCACCTGTTGCGCCTGCCATTTCTGTCCCATCCACTCAACCATCATGCAGTTAATGAGGGTATGCCTAGTACTGTGTATGACAGGTTTGGGGTATGTATTCCTGACACACGTCAGCCTTTGTTAGTCTAATCTGACAATCACCAGCATGTGTGTCTGCTATCTCATATGCATGCCTGGCCTCTCATACTGGTAGCGCACACAGAATCATAGTCCTGTACATGGGGCAGTTGACGAAGGGATGAGCACAGTCCCTACTTGCACAGTCTTATGAATGATAGTGCTAGATACATAACACAAATAGCACAGTGGTATTGTAGTGTGGCAGTGTCTGCCACTATTATTGAAGTGAGTGACAATTGCAGGGGCTGTTAGGATTGTCAATGGTGGGATTAGAGGCCCTTAACATGTTAGAGCCATCTGACACACACACACACACACACACACACACACACACACACACACACATGCACACTGCTGCATGGTGACATGCATTGAAACATACATGCAAATGGAGGTGACACTTCTTAGAGTGGGAGACCTACCCATCTATTAATAAAAAATACACAGTGATATGAACATTGCATGCACCACAGTGGCTTGGTGTTAGAAATTGTGTAACTGCTTGTACAGTGGATGACATCTGTATGGGCTGACACTAGGTTGGCAACGGGGGAGTTCACAGGGTGGAAGAGGTGCACAAAATTGTATAGCCATCACATACACACACTACAGACAGCCACAGGGGCTGTGCATATAGAAATACATGCACAGTTGCCAATAGACATATTAGTAACCCTACATATCCACTTGTATGTACTATAGTGCTGCATACACATGACATGCTCCACATAGATTATATGCCTGAGACATAACATGCAACCTCTTACAACAGGTAATCTTGCGAATGCCTTCATGGATGGTGGGATAACCCACCAGACACAATGATTGGTCTTGCCTACTGCTCCTATATACCTGCACAAGTGAGAGAGTGACAGACTTTGTATCAGCATGATGTGTCAGTCAGATATGATGTCTGATGCTAGGATATGTGTCAGTATAGTAACTGTGACATATTTGGCAATCATATCATAGGAATGCTCATTGTTAGGGGACACAGACCACATATAGGCTGGAAACATATGGATATCCCATGTACATTTTTACAGATGACTGGTATGT
>NC_056731.1:1781078714-1781116214 GCF_019279795.1 Protopterus annectens
GACATCTGGACAGGCCCAAATATGACAGTCAGACAAAGTCCCACACATGGGGACAGGGTGTTAATCATGTTCTGCCAAACATGCCTAATATAATAACAATCTTAACCTGCGTAGTTCTAGCTCACATTACATCCTATCAAGGTTCCACAGTTACATGCCCCAACAACTTCCACTGTACTCTCTCACCACCCTCCCTCAAACATTTACACTATAACTGCACAACCCCTGCCACCAAAACCATCCTCCCAATACACAGACTCCATTACCAAACACCTAACAAACTCAAAAATAAAATATCCTTAAAATACCATAAGCAATTTACTATGTATATAAACATATCCTAAACACCCTCTATAAACTAGCCCTCGCTGGAGACATCCATCCAAACCCTGGTCCTCCCAAATCCAACCCAACCACAAACCCTAGTTCAAGCACCCCCCCCCACAACTCAACTCCTAGCCAACAATAAATCAACATACCTGCTTATAATGTCCCTAAACATCAGAAGCATATGCAATAAAATCCAAGAACTACATGCCAGCATAAGCATATATTCCCCAGATATTCTCTTCCTAACTGAAACCTGGCTCAAACCTCACATCAAAAGTGAGGAAATAATTCCACCTGAATACAACATCCTTCACATAGACAGATTGTCCAAAAAAGGAGGTGGTGTAGCATTGATATTTAAACACCACCTGAATATTCAACTCCTGAACTCATCTGCCCCTCACCTCAACAATGAAGAAATCCTTTATGCCAATCTCAAACTAAACCCAAACAAAACAATCAATATCATATGATGCTATTTCCCACCAGGGCAAAATATCATACTCCTAGAAAATCTCCTGAGCTGGGCAACTCTATCTCTACCCCAGAAAGCCATCATTCTATGTGACTTTAACATCAACTGGCTATCCTGTAATAACAGTCTCCCAACCATTCACCTTAATCTCCATGGGTTCACTCAACTCATTCAATCCCCTACCCAAATCAGCAAAACCCCTAACAATCATACCTTACTTGACTGGATCCTAGTCAACAAAGCCCCTCACTCTTACCTAGCAGGCTGCTTACCTGACAGTCTTAGTGACCACTCCACCACTTTCCTAATTCGCCACCACACAAACAGTCTGAAGCCCATTATCCACAGGCAAATACAGAACAAGTTCAACTTCAACCCCAACTCCTTCATCTCCTCCCTGCAAAAAATTAACTGGTCATCACTAAAATACCTCAACCTAGATGGGGCTGTCCACTTCTTCAACAGTATCTTCCTCTCCATCCTAAACACCCATGCTCCTGTAAGAAATGCCAAAGTCAGATCCAGATGTGCCCCATGGTTACAAAAGGCCACCAGAACCCTAATGAAATCCAGAGATAAGGCCTGGGAGCACTGGCGACTAACAAAAAATAACGCAGATAGGCAATCATTCCTTCAGCTGTGCAATAAAGCCAAAACCGTATAAAATTAGACAAATCCCTCTACTATAAATCCACCCTAAACTCTATCAACCACAACCCTAAGCAATTCTGGTCCACTATTAACAATATCCTCCACCCAGGGAAGGTTGATACCCCCCAGCCGTACACCCCCCTCCTCCAACAGTATTGCTGAATCCTTCAACAAACACTTCACTGAAACTATAACATCTCTAAACAAACAACACTTCCCTACAACAACCCCCAACTCCTAACCCCCACTCCTCTTTTCTTCTTCACCTCAGTACCTACCTCCAACATAAAAAGACTATTGTCAAAACTTAAACCCACCAAACTAGCAGCTGACAACCTGCTCTCTGAATACTTGAAAATTGCACCTGATACACTAGCCTACCCAATTTCAATGCTAATCAACCATTCCATAACAGAAGGCAATGTTCCCTCGATATGGAAAATATCCCACATCATTCCCCTCCACAAAGGCACCCCCTCCACTGACCTCTCCAATTACTGCCCAATTACTGTTCTCTCCCCTCTCCCCAAGATACTTGACAAATGTATCAACATCCAGGTCTCCAACTACCTCCTAGCTAATAATCTCCTTTCCAAAACCCAACATGGTTTCAGGCCATATAACAGCACTACCTCTGCTCTGCTCTCCTTCACCAACACTATACTTCATCACAGAAACAATGGCCTCTTCCCTACTGCTGTATTTCTATAACTCTCAAAGGCCTTTGGCATGGTATCTCATGAACTTCCACTCTCTACTCTCCCCAACCTCTCCTTCTCACAACCAGCCTGCAACTGGTTCCACAACTATCTACACAGATGCCAGCAATCAGTAATTTGGGACAATAACACATCACCTCACCTCCCAGTTACTCTCCGAGTTTCCTGAGGGTCTATCTTTGGCCATCTGCTATTCTCACTTTTCACTAACAACCTACATGCTGCCACCACACAAGCATCTCTTATACAGTACACAGATGACTCTACTCTCATATGCTCTGCCACCACTCTACCAGAACTACAACAAAAAACATAGGAATCATTCTCTTCTGTAGAAAGCTGGCTATCCAGTGCTCAGCTCCTTCTCAACCCAAGTAAGACAAAACTTCTCTTGTTCCAACCTTCCAAAGCCACCCAAAACACCCCCCCACTTCAACATTCTTGCCAAAGACAATACCATCATCTCTCCATCAGAACACACAAAATTATTTGGTGTGGAAATAAACAACAAACTTAGATTTGACACCCACATATCTCTCACAATAAAAAAAGTTCACAAGAAACTTGGTGCATTATATCGAAGCCACCAATTCCTAACCAAGGTAGCTAGAATCTCCATAGCCAATTCCCAGCTAATCTCCACCCTACTCTATGCATCCCCGATACTTAACAACCTTAGACAGACAGGCCTACACAAGCTGGATGCTTGTTAAAACAAAATTGCTAAATTTGCCACTGGAACCTCCTACCGCAGCCATCACTGTATCTCCCTTAAAGAACTAAACTGGCTAGATCTCCCGCAACTTCTTCACTTTAATCAATTCACCCTCACTCATAAACTTATTAACCACCCCCCATTAACATCCCTTCCCTTCAAACCCTTCTCCAACCCTATCACCCCACTAGGCCCCTAAGATCAAGCAACAAAAATCAACTCACTGTTATCAAACCAAAAAACTCAGCAGGAGAAGCCATATTTTCATGTACCATATCTAAACTTTGAAACAATCTTCCACCCTCTATAGTTATACCTTCCATCAGCCTTTTCAAGACTGCCCTCAAATTCCACTTAAATTTGCACTGGCTTTGTCCTTGTTCTAATCCAGACTAACACCCCCACCCTTACCCCCCACCTAGACTCTTAACCCAATTATACTACCGCCAGTACTAACCACAGTCAGAAATAGCTAGTTGTCTTTACATACTTTAACATCTTGCCTGACAACTTTGTTACTAATATTAGAAATGACAAGAAACTATCTTAATTTGCAACATTTTCTGTATATACTATTGATAATCAATATCTTGTTATTGTATTAAAGCCAACAACCTGTAATGTTGTTTACTATTGCTGCAACTTTGTATCTCTATCATGTACATGATGTGGAGCTTTTCTCCCCAGGCATCTGCTGAAAAAGGGCCTGCGTCCAGTCAGAATTTTCCGGTAAACAAATGTAAATAAATAAATAAATAAATAAAACAGACAGTTGGGAGACTGGTTTGGTAATTGCTTGTTTGCTCTTATGGATATGACGTCTGCATCCCCACTGTCTGCCATTGCTGTTTTGACATGACCCTTTCTTGTTTGCAAATAGTTGGAAGGCAACTGCAATGTTAGGACAAGCAGAACAGATTTTCAAGGCATACTTGTGCTCCTTCTGTGACAACCTGTATCATTCCAGGGGAATGGCTGTTGGCCAGTGATATGCTGTCAGTGCTGACACAGAAAGGTGGCAACCTTTTATAAACTGGCAGTACACTGACCTTCAGATACCTGCTGTCCTACTAGGCACCATACCTCCCAACTTCTGAGAGACAGACATTTGGACAAAGCCATAAGTAATTGGGGGACAGAGGCCTGAATATGGAGACCATTTTTAAATATTGGCCTTACAAACCTAGAAAGGTGAGTCAATAACAGATTTTGCATTAGTATGCATGCTTCTGTAGGGTGTGAGGTCTGACACTACAATCTGTCATTATTTTCTGACCTTAGTCTTACATGATTTGCCAATGAATTGCCAGACAACCACTAATTCATAATATACAGACCACAAATATGATGCAAACCTCTGGACATTCTGCAATAAGTCTGTACAGTTGAGAGGTATGCTAGGCACTGTGTAGGTTACCCCAAGCTGTGTACTGTCCATATATGGAGCCCCCTTTCCCTGACCTGTCCAACTTTCCTCATTAACAGATATTGACATCTGGACAGTGTGTACAACTCCTACAGTAGGTGTAACTGACATGCAGAATAGTTGGCACTGCAGTTCTTAGAACATGGCCCTGTCAACCACAGTACTGTACCTAGGCCACTAGGACACAACAGCTGCAAGTAAGTGCTGGCCACATCCTGACAGTATTAACCACACATATACATAGCTCATTGACACCTGCATATTGTGGACATTTAATACGTTATCATGTTGATTGGGACAGCCCTGGCAATGTGTGCTCTTTCCCTGCAAACATAAATGTTACTGCGTTTCTATGAGAATATGGTGGGGGGGGCACACCCATCAACTGTACACATTTGCACAGACTGTGCTGATATTTGCTTTACATTTCAGTTCCATTTAGCAAAGTATTGTGCCCTGTCTTAGAGACTAAAGGCATATCACTAAAGACCACAGGTCATATTGTAATGGCATGCATTTGACTTTCAGACTTCTTACCCTTCAGAGCCTTACTGCAACTGTAAGACCTGCTGTACTATCACTGTGTAAGTCTGTAGGGGATATTTCATCATTGTCACCATTTGTGGGCCTTTGCCAGACATTTCTTTATGGTTTTCTACAGCTGACTTGCTGGGTGAGGCTGAGGGGTGAGTATGGGATCCACACACTGACATCCATGACTGTGACTTATGACCCCACCAGTTAGTTGCTCCCCCACATATACTGCAGTGGGATTTGTCACCTTGGGTACTACTGTATAGTGTGGGGAAGCCAGTACTGGGCAAACATTTCCTGGCATCCCACATTGCTGTCAGTTGTCTGCTGCTATCCCAGTAGGCCACCCCATGCCCTTGCATGCATGCAGCGATACCATAGATATGCTACCAGAACATACTACTCCATAATTTATTGTTAAGAAGACTGACTTACCTTACCTTGTGCCTGCAGCAGTTGTGAGGATGGTGCTCGAGGGCTGCCTATGTCAGATGCACACAGTACACTGCCTATACAGGGTAAGGTACAGGTAGGGTGATGTGTGTGGCATCTATGTTACTGTGTATGCAAGTTGGAGAGAGGTGTCAGTCCCTGGGTCCCTACAGTGTCAGTGTGTGTGCTATGCATTGCCTCTTTGTCAAGGCCAGGGCATACTGGGCACAACTCCATCTGCCTACAGGAGCTAGTTCAGGGGGTTTCTCTTCCGAGTCCCTCTCTGCCTGTGGGGACCTTGGCAATGGTGGGATCTCTGTGTCCCTTCCCTGTGCTGTTTCTGCTGCAGCTGTTTCCAGAGGATCATATTGTGTAGCGTGGCACATACTATGAACATGTGTGCACATGTGGCTGCAGAATACTGCAGGGCTCCACCAGATATGTCAAGGCAGCGGAATCATGACTTGAGCATCCCAAACACATGCTCTTTAATGATCCTGGTTTGTGCATGTGCCTTATTCTGGCATTCTTGAGTAGGTGTGTGTGTATTTCTGACAGGTGTCATCATCCATGACTCCAGTGCATAGCCAGCATCCTCCACCAGATGGCCATATGATATCTCCCCCCAGGCAAATCCCTGGTACAGCTGTGAGGAATCCCAGATGTGGGAGTCATGATAGCTTCCAGGGTTGCCAGCACACACATCAATGATAATGCCCTGGGCATTGCACATGACCTGGCAGTTGATGGAGTGAAAGCCCTTGTGATTTACGTAGACCTTACACCTGGTGGTGTTTTGATGTGGATGTGCGTGCAGTCTATGGCATCCAGTACCTCCGGGTAGTCTGCTACATGGTGGAAGAGGCGCATATTTCTTGTCCTGTCCTCACGGGTGCTGGGGAAGTAAATGTGCTTACTGGCATGTGGTTGCATGGCATCTAGGAACTGGTGGAGTATCCTGGATGCAGATGCCTGTGAGACCCCATGATGTCCCCAGTAGGTCTTTGAAAAGTACCTGTAGCTAGTATTCTTACGGCTACACATACCTTGGTATGTAGTGGGATGGATTCCCCTCTGTTAGCTCTGGGTCTAAGATGAGGCCAGCACAGCTCTATGAGTTGCTGAAGTAGGTCTCTGTCCACCCTGTAGCACTCTACTTATCTCCAGAACATGTAGCCCCTGGTAGGTTACCCTGGGTCTGAACACCCTTCTCCTCTTCCTCAGTCTGGAGTGTTTGTCAGCATTATCTTCCTCACCGAGCTCAGCCTCTAGCACATACTGATGTATCAAAGTGACAGCAGCCCCTAACATTTTGTCAGTTAAAATTCCCCTGAGTGTGTAAACCAATGGTGTAGAGTTTGTGGGAAAAAACAGACTGTAAGGTGTTTGTATAGTTTATACTGTTGTGCTGCAGATGTTGCCTGTATGATTGGCTGACTATGGTACATTCCACCTGACAGCTATATTATTTGTACTTGATTGCTTTTATTTAGCTATTTCCTATTTTTTCCCTTCCCATTTCCGCCCATTTTAAGCTCCGTGGTGTGCTGTGCAAACCCACTGCCCAAATGTAAACAGTTCTGCTATTTCTGGGTTTTTTGTTTTGTTTTAAGACCCGGTGGGCGTCTCACAAACCCATTTAGCTAGAGTAAACACTTTTAAGCAGAAATGGCATGCCCTGGACACAAACATGCTTCCCATTTCATGGAATAGGTAAATACAGCCTCAGACAAACACCCTTGCTTAGCTGTGCTTAGCTAAGCTCAAATGGAAGCTGTGGAGCTCCAGTGTGCTTACACCAAGCATGACACACCCCCTTTTCATGCCAGCTTCTTCTCCTGCTTACATCACTGCCTTATAGCTCCTATATGGTTAGGTGCATCCAGACAATGGTCTCACATTTTGGTAGGGTTGGGAGGGTGGCCTAATGGTTAAGGTGTTTGCTTTACAAAGACAAGGTGCAGGGTTTGAGTCTCACAAGGGATAATTGGCTACACTTAAAATGGCTCACAAGGGCAGTTAGCTTAGTACTAACCTATGAATTTGCTCATTTGCATACCTCACTGCCTTAGTCCCTTGTTACACCACTACACCAGAGCTTTTCCCCTAAGCAACCAGTGTTAACTGTTATTGTTTTGAATCTGCATGCTATACACTATAATGGCAAAATGCAGATTTCACCTAAAATTGTCTTTTCACATTTTTTTTTATTTTATGCATGATGTCATTTGCATGCCACTGCGCTATGCTTAAATGGCCGAAATTGGACAAAAAAAAAAACATTGATTCCTATAATTTTGCAACTCTTTTCCATGCCAATGGCCATATTTTTGGCCATTGGCATGCCTAATGATCATAATACATGCTTTACTTTGAGCTGTCATGCCCCCGTTCTGATTTTTGCAGAAATGTACACAGTCAGTAACCAAATACATTTCTGCAATAGACACTGCTCTGGCACGGATGCCTGCCTGCTTATTGAATCACTAATTCAGCTCATTTGCATGGTTTTCACCAGAAAATGAGGTAATTAGCATTATTCAGTGGTGTCTGTGCCAGAATAATGCTGGCAGGCTCGTGCACGTCCCCCACCCATCCTTGTTTACTGAATCGGTCTGCGGCCATATTCCATGCAGAAGCTGCTGCACTATTCTGGCATAGAAAAAACACTTTATTGAATCCTGGGGATGGATAACTTCCTATGAAAATGAATGTGAGAAATGTGCATACGTTTTAGTTCAAAAACAGCAGAGATAAGGAACTTTATTACTGAAGATTTGCTATAAAAGATGTCAAAACTGAAAGAGAAACTAAAACACTGGAGATAACATTACTAATCAGCAATGATATAAAAATATCTTCACAAAAATAACAAAATCATTTTATGTATAAATAGTGCACAATTTCAGATTTGGAAAAAGTACAGTTATGTATGCTGAACTTTCCATAACACTCCTGCAGTAACCTTATCTATATAGGTTATATCCTGCCAAGGATATAATAGCTGGCCAGCTTCTAAACCTTCAGGGTACCTTCCACACACCAGAACTGTCAAGCAGCTTGAGCTGAGTTGAGTAAAATACATGTTTGGGTATGGAGACCTTCAGAGCTTTCCTGCCAGAGATGGAGACTGAGAACTGAATGGACAATGCCAGGAACAACAAAAAAATGAAATGCTTACAGCCTGGCATAAAAATCACAGCAAAAACAAGGAGAATGGAGGAATGGAGCAACTACTGCAGCTGTGATCATTCAAATATCTACTGTTATGGTAACCTTCCTTATACATCTGTACTAGTAGAGTGGGCCTTGACCCATCCTGGAATAGATTTGTTATGGTGAGTATAACAAAAGGTAGTAGCCTTTGACCCCCATTTGGACATAGTCTGTTTCATAGATTCATAGATTTGTAGACTGTTACTAGGTTAATGACCTAGGAGGCCTTTCTAAGCCTAGCCAAGTTTTCCTTAAAAAATAATGATGTCCTGTATCCAAATAGGACAATGAGGGCCACGCATTTATAAGCTACCTCTATCCATAAGGAATATGGGTGCCAAACCTGGTGTGAATTTCCTTTTCCCCACCCACATGCCTAGGTTGCATTTAAATTGGGTAATAGACAAACTCAGCTTCACATGAAAGGCACTCTTTAGGACACATATCTGTCTCTCCAGCATGTTCTGTTTAAGTTACAGACAAAATTCAGGTCCCTGGACCTTGTATTTCTGGTAATCTTTGAATTCCAAATTTGTAGGAGATTCATAAGGTTTGCAAATGCCTTGTAACCCAGTCATAGATTCCCCCATCAGCAATCTATAGGAGACTGAGTAGAGGAAAAGGGATTTTAAAGCACTCTGCATAAGGCAGGTTTGTTATGATTTGTATTATTTTTGTAAGGAGCCTCTGAGCTCACTCTGTTGTTGCATAGGCCTGGTCAGATACATACCAAAGAGAGCATTGTATTCTATGATTGGTCTGATAAGGATGGAGTACAATGGGATAATGACCTCTTTGGATCTAGATGCCATGCCCTTACTTATAAGTTGTGCAATATAAGAAGATTTCTTCACCACTGTGGCCACATAGTAGTTGAAGGTAAGGCTACTGCCTACTTACATACCCAGATCCCTGATCACTGGGTCGACTCTTAGGGGTGTATTATCAACATGCTAATTAGCTGGGATGGTTGACTTCCCAAAGGGTACAATTATGCATTTCTTAGCATTCAGTTTAAGACCATGGCATTTGCACCATTTGTCAGTCAGAGATAAACCTTCTTGAAGAATACTAGTGTCTGCAGGTGAGTCAGTGATAACCCCCAGCTTGCAATCATCAGCAAACTTAGCCATAAACCCTCAGCATTTGCTTCCATTTCAGAGAAATAGATGCAAAAAAGAAAGCGTCCCAGTACTGAGCCCTTGGGGTCTTAGATAGTGACTGACCTCTTGGTGGAGGTGGCCTCACCTATTTTGACCTCCTGAGTCCTTATCAGTGAGTCTTGGTGGAGGTGGCCTCACCTATTTTGACCTCCTCGGTCCTATCAGTGAGCCAGGTGGCTATCCAGTGAATGATAAAAGGATTTATACCTAAATTGTTGAGATTGTTTATAATATCTGAGTGGGGTATTGTATCAAAAGCCTTGGCCAGGTGGAGGTAAGTTGTGTACTCAGTCTTACCTTCATCCAGTGCTTTGGTGACTGTCTCAAAAAAAGTCCACCGGATTTAATTAGCATGACCTTCCTTTAACAAAGCCAAACTGTGATGGTCCAGCATTTGCATGTTACCTATGTCCTCATTTATCATATCCATGATGATTCTTTCCTTGGCTTTACATATGAGGCTGGTAAGATTTATGGGCCTGAAGTTACCCAGATCAGTGGTTAGACCTCCTTTGTGCAGGGGAATGACTATAGCCATGTTCCATTCCTTGGGTACAAAACCTGACTGAAGGCTGCAGTTGAAAAGTGATTGAAGTGGACTGGAGAGGTCATGTTTCACGGTATTTATCATCACAGCATGTTATCAGGGCCATGTTTTGACACAGGTTGTCCCACCTTTACAAGAAATGAACATCTGGTCCAAAGATCTGAAAGATTCAGTTCTGTCAAGATAGAACCTGAGCTGTCTGTTGACTTCCATAATTCAGAGCATACTTTCTCCCTCATTTTTAGATTCAGGAAATAAAATGGGAAAATAGATAGTTTGGCCTAAAATAAACCCAGATACCACTTTATGCATAAAAGAATGATTTGTTCTAAAATAAACCCTGTCCCTAGAGAAAATTAGATGAGAATGGCTCACTGTAAGAGCTTGCAACTCTGATACCCTTCGTACAGAGATCAGAGAAATCAGTAAAACTGTTTTCCATATACCACAAGTCAGCCAGATTAGCTAGTTCAAAAATGGCAAGTGTTAGTGCCTCTAAAACAAAATTTAGATCCCAAAGAGGAGCTTCCAGTTTTCTTGGAGGTGTCTTATGCCAAACCCCTTTCAAGAACATTTTGTCATAAGACTGTATTTATAGAGGGAAATCCACTGGCAGACATGCTGAAATAGCCAATAAATGAACCTTGATAGATGGGTAAGAAAGGCTATATGATAGTAACTCTCAAATATTGTAAAACCAGAGAAGAACTAGCCCTGAATGGGTGCTGGTTATATTGCTGGCACCAACTAGAAAACATTTTCCATTTGTTAATATATGATTTTCTAGTAGAAGACTTTCTTGTCTCCATTAGTACCCGCTGCATATCCTCAGTAAGCAGGTGCCTAAAAGGAATGGCGTCCCTATCATCCAGACAGTCAACTGAAGATGATTGATGTTGAGGTGTATCAAATACTCATGTGCTTGCATGAGTAGAGCCAATCCATGAGAAAGCTTGTGTTAATTGCTCCTGGCCATTTCTAAAAAAAGTAAGAACCATGGTTACCTGGGCTAGAAGGAAGTCACCAAAATGATCTTGTGGGATTCTTTCTTAATCTTCAGATGTACCCTGAATATTAGTGGAAATGATGGAAAAGCATACAGTAACATTCCTGTCCAAGGAAAAGAAAATGCATCTGTCTTCCTGGCCTTCTTGTATGGACTTCTGGAACAGGATCTTGGCAGTTGATTGTTCAGAGAGGAGGCAAAGAGGTCTATATGAAGAACTCCCCAGACATAGATCAAATCAAAGTTTCCATTTGTGAGGGTCTGCCCTGGTCCTGCTCAGCGTGTCTGCCACACAGTTTTGATCTGATGGAATGTAGGATGCCTGTAGAGTGAGACTGTGCTATCAAGCTATATCCCAAGCTAACAAGGCTAGTCTGCAATGGGGGTATGCCTGGTTCCCTCTTGCTTCTTTATGTACCACATGACTGTGGAATTGTCTGTAATAACTTCAAGAGATCCTGGGGACCAAAGATGGTTCAGAGAGTTGAGTGCCTTGACCAGGGCAAGCATCTCGTTGATATTTATGTGCTTGTGTCTACCCTTGGTGTCTCACACCCTCTGCACTTTTATTCCTCTTGAAACTGTTCCCCAAGTAAAGTCAGATGGATCTGTGGTGACTGACTGGTTTGGAGCAGGGAGGGAATACAAAAGACTTGGATTTAAGGATATCTGTTGTATCCACCTAAATTTCTCTTCGGAAATCCCCAGCACTGGGATTTGAAAAAAGAGTGTTGATGCTAGGACCAAAGAGATTTCAAATAACACTATTTTTCTTATGCGGTCATGCCAGGGTATCCTGAGAATCATGGATGCCATGAAATCCAAACTCCTGTGGTATTCCCTCACAGTGACTTAAGTCTGAGTGGAACACCTTAGAAATAGATCTAAATAAAGATCTATTTATTGTCCTATGGAAGAAAAAAAACCTCTTTAAACTGAGATGTCTAGTTGACATCCCAGGAACACAATCCTGTGTAAGGGAGTCAAGAAAGACTTTTGAATTTTTCTTTGAATCCCAGCTTGTGTAAGACAACTCTCACCCTAGAGAAAGATTTACAGCACTTTGAAAAAGACTCTGCAAAGTTAAGCAAGTTTTCTAAATATGGAAGCATGTGGATACCCTGTAGCCTGAACTGACCTATAACTGAAGCTAGACACTTTGTGAACACTTTTGGTGCAGCGGGTAGTCCAAAATGGTAAGGCAGAGAACTGATAATGTGATCCAGGCACACAAACCCTTAAGAAGATTCTGAAACCTGGATAAATAAAGATGTGATGATGAGCATCATTTAAGTCTAGTGTTACCAGGAAATTTGAAAGAGGAAGAAGACGTAACAGGTTGTGAAGTGACATCATTTTGAATTTGGGCACTATTCCAAACAAGTTTAGGAAAGAAAGATCCAGAACTGATCTCCAAGCATTTTCTTTCTTTGGCACTAGGAAAATCCTTGAATCACCCCCCCCCCCCACCTGAGAAGGCAGAACTGGTTCTATCACTCCTTCAAACAGCATGTAGAAACAAAATAGTTTTGAATTGGAGGATGATGAATGACCCCATGGAAAGGAGTAATTTCCTATCACTGCCATCTCTAACCTTGATGAAGGATTTTTGGAACACATTTATCTGAAACAATCTGTTGCCAAAGAGAAAAATGGAGATTCAGACTTTCTGAAAGAAAAAAAGGAACTGGGAGGGGGGGTCACAAGGCCTCTTTCATTCTGATTTGATGGACTGTCCAAGGTTTTGGGCGGTTCTAGACTTCTTTTTGGAACCCCATGCCATTTCTTCTTAAACATATGTTTACCTGAATTTTTTGAGACTGTTAATTCTTTTTTTTCCCCAAAATTGGATGAGAAGATAGCAAATCCCTTGGGCAGTTTTGTAAAAAGCGAGCTGAAAATCTTAGAGATTCTCTGGATCAGCTTGCTCCTTTCAACACACTTTTTGATCACCTCTACAGCAGAGGTGTCAAAAACTGACCCCTGGATTCTACAAGCCCTGCACAGCATGCAGGACTAGTGCAGGAGGTCCAGCAGGCAATATATCTGCCGTGCAATCCAGAAATAACCTGTAGGGATGTGCACGAGTGCTCCTGCACTAGTCCTGCATGGACTCAGCCCCTGTATGCAAATTATCGCATTTGCAGGAAAAATTCATGCAAATGAGATGAATTTGTGATCTATGAAGCTGGAAACCGGCCATGCAGGACTAGTGTAATCTGCGGTAATGTACTCTGCCAGTAACGGAGTACATTTCTGCAAATTACAAAACGGAGCCATGACCACTGCAAGTAAAGGGTGGATATCATGTAGAAAGCATGCCAATGGCCAAATATAAGGCCAGTGGTATGGAAAACATTTGCAAAAATAAAAAAATCAACTTTTATTTTTTTTAGCCGATCTCGGCTGTTTAAGCGTAGGGCAGTGGCGCACAAATGGGATCGGATGGAGAATAAGAAAAAAAAAACATAAAATAAGCATTCTAACCAAAATCACTATTTTGCCATTATACTCAATGGCAGGCAGAAGACAACATGGCCAGTGAATAGTGGTTGCTAAGGGGGGAGGCTCAGTGTGGGACATGTAACTATGCAGCAGCAGGCAATCCTATGCAAATGAGGGGAATGATAATGAATCCCAGATTTCCCCTGCATGCTAGTCAGCACCCAACAGTGTAAGAGCAGGAATAGCTTGGTGCAAGCCTAGGAGTTAGCTAACATCATAGGGGGGGTGTCAGGCATACTGTAAGTGCATTGTAGCCCTGTGGCTCAGGTTTGCTCTTAGCTTAGCAGAACTAAGCAAGGGGGTGTGTCTGAGGCTGCCTAGCACTCTTTACATTGCCTAAGCAGGTGTGCATGCTGTGCACCGGGTTTTAAAGGAAAAAAAAAAGTAAACCAGGAAATAGCAGCTCTGTGCTCATTTAAGTAGTGTGTTTGTGTGGCGCGCCCCTGGGCTTAAACAAGAAGGCAATGGGAAGTCAAAACAGCAGTAGGAAGGTAATCTAGGAGAACTAGCATAGCTGGCGGGTGAAATGTATCAGAATCGGCCAAATACACAGGCAGCAGACCAGCCCAGAACACTACTATAAACTATGTAAACACCTTTCCCTCTGTTTTTTCCAATACTCTACGCCACCAGCTGGGAACATTTTACAAACAAAACAACAAAATGATAGGGGCTGCCATAGCTATCTTACAACAACATGTGGAAGAGGTTGAGGGTGGTGAGGATGTGAATGCTGTCGACCAACCCACAGTGAGGAGACAGAGAAGAGTGTACAGATGCAGGGTAATCTACTAGGGTCTACATGAGCTGGAGATAGTGGAGCGCTATAGGGTGGACTGGAACCTCCTACAGCAAATTGTTGAGCTGTGCTGGCCATGCCTGACACACAGAAATAACACAGGGGAACCCATCCCAGTGGATACCAAGGAATGTGTAGGCCTAAGAATACTAGCTACAGGTACCTTCCAAAGGCTACCTGGGGATATGATGGAGAGATCACAGGCATCAGCATGCAAGGTACTCCACCAGTTCCTTTATGCCATGTCAGCACATGCTGGTGAGCATGTATATTTCACCAACACCCGTGAGGCGTTGGCCAACAATATGCATCTGTTCCACCAAATAGCAGAATACCCTGAGGTAGTGCGTGCTATAGTCTGCACACACATATGCATCAAAGCACCACCCGGTGAGCGGGCTAGGGTCTACACAAACCGCAAGCGCTTCCCCTCCATCAACTGCCAGGTCATGCGCGATGCCCAGGGCATAATAATGAATGTGTGCGCTGGCTGCCCTGGAAGCTATCACAGTTCCCACATCTGGCATCTGATGCAGCTGTACCAGAGATTTGCCAATGGGGACAGCCCTTACGGTCACCTAGTGGGGATGCTGGTTATGCACTGGAACCATGGCTGATGACACCCATCAGAAATGCACACACACCCAAACAAGAACTCCATAATGAGACACACGCACAGACCAGAATTATAATAGACCATGTGTTTGGGATGCCAAAGTCACAGTTCCGGTGCCTGGATACATCCGGTGGAGCCTTGCTGTACTCACCAGCTACATGTACCCAAATTGTCATCGTATGTGCCATGCTACACAATATGATCCTGCGGAAACAGCTGCAGCAGGAACAGCATGGGGCAGGGCCACACAGCCCTGCACCATTGCCAAGGCCTGCACAGGCACAGAGTGACTCAGAGGAGGAACAAACTGAGCCTGTCCCAGTAGGCAGAAGGAGGCATGCCCAGTATGCCCTGACCTTGGCAAAGAGGCAACACATAGCACATACACTGACACAGGAGGGACCCAGGGAATGATACATCTCTCTGACTCGCACATACAGTAAAAGGGATGCCAAACATGACACTACCTGTGCTCAACCATATGTAGGGAGTGTACTATGTGCATCCAACATAGGCAGCCTTTCAGCACTACCCTCATTACCAGCACAACCTCAAGGTAAGTCACTCAACCTACCAATTGCAGAATGTAGTAGTATGTGTTGTTACCTGTATCTATGGTATGGATGTGAGCATGCAGGGGAATTGGGTGGCTGAATGTGATGCCAGCAGATAGCAGACACCTATAATGGCAGCATGAGATCTTTAACAAATACGGATGTCACCATAGTAGCCAGTACTACACATGGTAACAAAACCCACTGCAGGAAATGTGCTGGGCCACATGTGTGTCCATATGACACACACATGTCAGTCAGGTCCCCATACCCAACAACAGTCACAGCCAGCAGTACAGGGGTAGACAAACACAAACAAAGGCTGTGCTAAGGCCACTGAATGATGCCTATGGGTAACCTCCCCCCAGGCCTACACATACAGACTACATCAGGTCAAGCAGTGGGATGTTAGTTCTGAAGGGTAGGAAGTCAGAAACTAATATGTAGGTCAATGAAATGTAGGACCTGTAGTACACTGACATGCCTCTAGTCAGCATGATAGATTAGAAACATAATGAAATGGAGTACCTGACATACCAGTACAGTCATAGCAAATGTGTACAAGTGTCAGGTGTGCCCCCACAATCCTGTGTAGCAATGCAGAAACAGTCAGGTTTGCCCCCCCATATCTTATGTAGACAGTAGTAACAGTCAGGTGTTTCCCCCCCCCATCCTATGTAGAAATGTAGTAATAGTCAGGTGTTCCCCCCAATCCCATGTAGACATGTAGTAACAGTCAGGTGTGCCCCCCAACACTACTTAAACATGTAGTAACAGTCAGGTGTGCCCCTCCAATCCTATGTAGAAATGTAGTACTGGTCTGGTGTGCCCCCCCAGTCTGATGTACACACATTGTTGCAACACTCAGGTGTGTCCCCCATTCTATGTAGAAATGTAGTAACAGTCAGGTGTGTCCTCCCATTCCTGTGTAGCAATGTAGAAACAGTCAGGTGCGCCCCCCCATATCCTATGCAGACATGCAGTAACAGTGAGGTGTGCCCCCAACACTACTTAAACATGTAGTAACAGTCAGGTGTGCCCCCCAATCCTATGTAGAAATGTAGTACCAGTCTGGTGTGTGCCCCCAATCCGATGTACACACGTTGTTGTAACACATAGGTGTGCCCCCCAATCCTATGTAGAAATGTAGTAACAGTCAGGTGTGCCCTCCCATTCCTGTGTAGCAATGTAAAAACAGTCAGGTGCACCCACCCATATCGTATGTAGACATGTAGTAATGGTCAGGTGTGCCCCCCCAATCTTTTGTAGAAATGTAGTAACATGTATGTGTAGGTATAATACCAGTGGAGCACAGATGCCCAGAGGTGGCCAAGGTAGCAGGATAGATTGTAGCATTAGCTCAATATGCAGGTATGTTTGTGTTAGGTTAGTGTGTGTTTTATATTGTGTGAGTGGTCAGTATGTATGCATGTTGAGGTATGACCTGTAGCCATTGCCCACTACTGCTGATGACATGGCCAAGTCCTCACAACTGCAATGCCAAAGACAATTCCCACCAGTATAACACATGCTAGCAGTAAGCCATTGTAAATGTATGGTGGTAATATGTGTCACCATCTGAAAGACTGACATGGCATGGCTGTTGGGCCATATATACAAACAGTACACAGGGGAAAGTACCCCAGACATACAGTATATAATGTGTAACTGTGAAATGGACACACCCTTGGAATTGCACATACAGGTATGCATCACATTATCTGGGCCTGTAGTAAGGGATAGTGGTGTCGTCCGCCCGAGCACTTGCAGATCACAAAGGTCTTAGGACTGATGTATTGGGAAACAGCTGATGTACCTGCACATGCCAGCATAACTGGAATGTCCCATGCATATCTGTGCATCAGATGCAAGTAGTGTCCATAGCACACATGCAACCAGCTCACCCAAACACCACCCACAGGTACCTCTCTGGTCGTACCCCTGCTGTGGGAAATGGGTACAATATGACCCCACTTGTATATGGCAATAGCGAAAGAATGCAGCATGCAATGCAGGTGTCCCATGCAGGTGTGTCCCTAGCTGTAGGTAGCACCCTGCCAGCATCCACACCACCTGATCAAGACTGATAGAAAGTATTAGCGTGAACACCTAGCACACCTACCCTGTCACCCCAGAGGAATATACTGTATGGTGGTCTGAGACTGTAGGACTGACAGAATGCAATGGCCTGCCACAGCTGGCCCACATCAACACCAAATGGCCTACAGGCCTCTGCAAAAGGCCTGTGTCTCACACGTACTGCCAATGCAAGTTATGTCATGGACACCCAAATAACAACATAACACACTCCACATAAGCCATATACAAGGCCATGTGGACAAATCACAGTAACGTATCCACCATGCATGAACTGTGGACCAACACCAAAACACAGCTGTGATGAGGTGATAACCTTAGGGAAAGTATCAGAGAATGTATGCATAATGTATGGAAGAGGATAGAATAATAGAGGGGGGGAGCATGGGCAGCATGGAATGTGCAAGGTCCAACACACAGCTGTGTGCACACACTATCCCTGGCTGTAAACACATAAATGGGTGGCTACATACCTGCCTGTACACCACAACAGGGGTAATATCCTGACTCATGGCCCCTGCCTCTGGGTAACCTGTGTGAATCTGTACAGCTGTGAGGTATTGTCACAGCAAGATAAGGCCATACTGTCATGTTGATGGATGTACAAGTATGGGATCCTCTGCCAGCACTGTACCAAGGTGCTGAACCAGATACACAGACCCAGCAGCAAGTGTCTGCAGCTCCCCCTCCAGAATGGCATAACTTACCATGAATATGTAGGCATTTGCCCACAATACTGGACACAGCTTCAGTCACCCTTGTCCCCCAGGACATCACTGTGAGCAAGAATGCCCACCTGACAGTACATGAGAATATAAAACATTACAGTGTATAACAGTACACATGTCTGAATATCTCTGCTAACAGCAGTACCATGTAGTAGAAGCAGGACAGACACAGTCACCTACAGTACACACTATCCCCACACAGTTTGTCCCCATATTGCCAAATGATCTACGGATACCCGGCAGAAACAGTTTGCTACCTGTAGGTGTTCAACACAAAGGTCTGCACTGGAGTACAAACTACCTGGAATGGATCCACACATTCACTACAGAAGGGCATACTGGGCATGCTCACACACTTAGAGAAATGAAGGCAATGTCAGACAACAACATACTGAAAGGTCATACTGGGCATGCTCACACACTTAAACAAATAAAGCCCATGTCTGCAAACAATAGTGGACCATACATATCTGACAGTTGCAGATGTTAGTGCATACACTCCTCAGTATGCACCAGTCATGCTTTGCACACACAGTGGATAGGAATACAGACATATATCCAAGGACAACACACTATAATAAGCCAAATGTAGACATACATAGATGTGTGGAAGAGAATCACTGTGACAAAGAGACATCCATCATGAGGTCTGTCCAACCCAGCACACAGCCAAATGGCTGCAATCACATGATGTGTAAATGTCACTCACTGTAGACATTATCCAACAGAATCCATCAGCATCACAGACTATGTGGTGCAAGTGCTAGCTGTGCAACATGACTGTATAAGGCAGTAGTCATCTAGCAGCTGTATGCATGTACCTGCGGAATATAATCCTGCGTGTGCCTGCATATGGTGTGTCAACTTCTAGATGAATGGGTTATGGCCCATGCACACACACTGCCCTCCCAATAGCCCTACTATGAAAAGCCTGCTGAGGGCATCCACTTTGAAATACACCTTTGGGAATGGTGTAGCCCAGTAATCTCTGTGGTACATCCTAAAACTGCGTAATGCGGTAGTGTGATAACCTAGCAAGGTAGGAGTTCTAATCCCAGACATGGCAAGTGTGTGTGTGTGTGTGTGTGTGTGTGTGTGTGTGTGTGTGTGTGTGTGTGTGTGTGTCTGTCTGTGTAGGGAGCAATGCTTTATAAGCTAGTCACGCTCACTACAATTCAAATGCCCTACTTTGGCAAGGTTGCTGATGTCATTCACTGTAAAATACACCTTTGGGAAAGGTGTAGCCCAATAATCTCCATGGTGCATCCTATAACTGCGTACTGCTGTAGTGTGATAAACTAGTTAGGTAGGATATCTAATCCCAGACATGGCAACTGTATGTGTGTCTCTGTCTGTGTAGGGAGCAAGGCTTTTTGGGCTAGTCATGCTCACTACAATTCAAATGCTCTACATTGGCAAGCTGTTGATGTAATTCACTGTGAAATACACTTTGAGAAAAGTGTAGCCCAGTAATCTCTGTGGTGCATCCTATAACTGCATACTGCTGAAGTGTGATAAATTAGTTTGGTAGGAGTTCTAATCCTTGGCATAGCAACTATGTGTGTGTGTGTGTTTGTATGTGTGTGTGTTTGTGTGTGTGTGTGTGTGTGTGTGTGTGTGTGTGTGTGTGTGTGTGTGTGTGTGTGTGTCTCTGTCGAGAGTAATGCATTTTAGGCTAGTCACGCTCACTACAGGTCAAATGCCCTACTTTGGCAAAGCTGCTGATGTCATTCACTGTGAAATACACATTTAGGAAAGGTGTAGCCCAGTAATCTCCATGGTGCGTCCTATAACTGAGTACTGATGTAGTGTGATAAACTAGTTAGGTAGGAGTTCCTGTCCCAGACATGGCAACTGTGTATGTGTGTCCCTGTCTGTGTAGGGAGCAATGCTTTTTAGGCTAGTCACGCTCACTACAATTCAAATGCCCTACTTTGGCAAGGCTGCTGAAGTCATTTACTGTGAAATACACATTTGGCAAAGTTGTAGCCAAGTAATCTCCATGGCTTATCCTATAATTGCATACTGCTGTAGTGTAGCCTAATAATCTCAGTGGTGCATCCTATAACGGCATACTGCTATAGTGTGATAAACTAGTTAGGTAGGAGTTCTAATCCCAGACATAGCAACTGTGTGTGTCTGTGTAGGGTGCAATGCTTTTTAGGCTACTCACGCTCACTACAATTCAAATGCCATACTTTGGAAATGCTGCTGATGTCATTCACTGTGAAATACACCTTTGGGAAAGGTGTAGCCTAGTAATCTCCATGGCACATTCTATAACTGCATAGTGATGTAGTGTGATAAACTAGTTAGGTAGGACTTCTCATCCCAGACATGGCAAGCGTGTGTGGGTGTGTGTGTGTGTGTGTGTGTGTGTGTGTGTGTGTGTGTGTGTGTGTGTGTGTGTGTGTGTGTGTGTGTGTGTGTGTGTGTGTGTGTGTGTGTGTGTGTGTGTGTGTGTGTGTGTCTGTGTAGGGAGCAATGCTTTTTAGTTTAGTCATGCTCACTACAATTGAAATGCCCTACTTTGACAAGGCCGCCGATGTTATTCACTGTGAAATACACCTTTGGGAAAGGTGTAACCCAGTAATCTCCATGGCTCGTCCTATAATTGCATACTGCTGTAGTGTGATAAACTAGGTAGGTAGGAGTTCTAACCCCAGACATGGCAATTATGTGTGTCTCTGTCTACAATGCTTTTTAGGCTAGTCACACTCACTACAATTCAAATGGCCTACTTTGGCAAGGCTGCTGATGTCATTCACTGTGAAATACACCTTTGGGAAAGATGCAGCCCAGTAATTTCCGTGGCACGTCCCTATAATGGTGTACTGCTGTAGTGTGATAAACTAGTTAGATAGGAATTCTATTCCCAGACATGGCAACTGTGTGTGTGTGTGTGTGTGTGTGTGTGTGTGTGTGTGTGTGTGTGTGTGTGTGTGTGTGTAGGGAGAAATGCTTTTTAGGCTAGTCACATTCACTACAATTCAAATGCCATACTTTGGCAAAGCTGCTGATGTCATTCACTGTGAAATACACTTTTGGGAAAGGTGTAGCCCAATAATCTCCGTGGTGCATCCAGTAATTGCATACTTCTGTAGTGTGATAAACTAGTTAGGTATGAGTTCTAATCCCAGACCTGGCAACTGTGTGTGTGTGTGTGTGTGTGTGTGTGTGTGTGTGTGTGTGTGTGTGTGTGTGTGTGTGTGTGTGTGTGTGTCTGTCTCTGTAGGGAGCAATGCTTTTTAGGCTAGTAACACTCACTACAATGCAAATGCCCTACTTTGACAAGGCTACTGATGTCATTTGCTGTGAAATACACCTTTGGGAAAAATATAGCCCAGTAATCTCCATGGTGCAACATATAACTGTGTAATGCTGTAGTGTGATAAACTAGTTATGTAGGAGTTCTAATCCCATACATGGCAACTGTGTGTGTGTCTGCGTAGGGAACAATGCTTTTTAGGCTACTCGTGCTCACTACAATTCAAATGTCCTACTTTAGCAAGGCTGTTTATGTCATTCACTGTGAAATGCACCTTTGGGAACAGTGTAGCTCAGAAATCCCCATGGTGCATCCTGTAACTGTGTAATGCTGTAGTGTGATACACTAGTTAGGTAGAAGTTCTAATCCCAGACATGGCAACTGTGTGTGTGTGTGTGTGTGTGTGTGTGTTTGTCTTTGTGTGTCTCTGTGTAGGGAGCAGAGCTTTTTAGGCTAGATGCACTCACTACAATTCAAATGCACTACTTTGGCATGGCTGCTGATGTCTTTCACTGTGGAATACACCTTTGGAAAAGGTGTAGCCCAGTAATGTTTGTGGCGCATCCTATAACAGCATAATGCTGTAGAGTGATATAGAACTCTGGTAGGGGTTCTAGTCCCACACATGGCAAGTGTGGATGTGTGTGTCTTTCTTTGTGTGTGTAGGGAGCAATGCTTTTTAGGCTAGTCACACTCACTACAGATCACTTGCCCTACTTTGGCAAGGCTGCTGATGTCATTCACTGTGAAATACACCTTTGGGAAAAGTGTAGCCCAGTAATCTTCACTGTGTGTCGTATAACAGTGCAATGCTGTAGTGTGATGTAGAACTCTGGTAGGAGTTCTAGTCCCACACATGGCAAGTGTAGATGTTTGTGTGTGTGTGTCACTTTGTGTAGGGAGCAAAGCTTTTTAGGCTAGTCACCCTCACTACAATTCAAATGTGCTACTTTGGCAAGCCTGCTGATGTCATTCACTGTGAAATACACCTTTGGGGAAAGAGTACTCCAGCAAACTTTGTGGCGCATCCTATAACTGCATAGTACTGTAGTGTAATAAACTAGTTAGGTAGGAGTTTTAATCCCAGATATGGCAGGTGTGTGTGTGTGTGTGTGTGTGTGTGTGTGTGTGTGTGTGTGTGTGTGTGTGTGTGTGTGTGTGTGTGTGTGTGTGTCTGTGTCTGTCATTCGTATCCTGTATGGAGGTGGCTGTGAGTGTGTAACAACTGGAGTCATTGTGGAGCTGGTTTTGCAAATTTCTTAGATGGTGACCCTACTATATGTCACAATGTCCGCCTTACAGGGATAACAGATGAGAAATAAGCGAGAAGCTGGGGTGCAAATCCATACTCCTACATGTCTCTTCAAGGCCTGCTAAACAAAGTTAGCAACCCTTATATTACCCAAAGAACACTCTTAACCCATGTCTCATACCCAAACACACTTGCCTAGGCAACAACCACAATGTTGGTAGTACACTTCATATTGCCCACAGGTAGTAACCATGGTGTCATTGCAGTGAACTACAGAGGGCATGGCACCCTGTCCAACAGTCCAATAGGCAAGTACATGCAGACAGTGCCCCTTCACTATGTTCCCCACTGGACACCTGCACCACCTGTGGTGACATCAAATGTGACCTACAAAGGACATATCATGCCTTAAACACATGCCCTGTATGGACAGATGCCACTGACACCAGGGAATACCTGTATCATGCTATCAATGTAGGTGCAGGGTCAACCTGCTGTCCATTACCAGTTCCCACCACATGAGGCCAGGACTGGCACATCTGATGATAATCTGTGTACACAAAATGGGCCAGACACCCCAGGTACAGCTCTACATGTCACTGTACATGCATGTGGGACATGTGCACATCACAGACACTGTCCATGTCATGGTCTAAAGAACACATACGTGGCAAGCAATGCACAGCAATGGTCACACACAATAGTTACCCAGGTGACTGGATGGTGAATACAATACCCACCTGTGTGGGCCAATCCAGATGCTACACCCCTGAGCCACACTGCAGACCATTGTCATGTGGCCTGATGCCAAGGTATCCCCATCACCTTGCCTTGTATAGCCACCTGGCACAGTAGACCACTACACACCCATGCAGCAATGCACCCATGCATGTCAGTACTGGCACCCTGTGTCTCTGTGTGTGGTGTATGATGCTTATGACAACATTCACACCCACTACAATCCACATTGGCATACTGAAGCATGCTGTCTGATGTCAGACACCTCCACATACCCTTTGCCCAGATAACCACTGTAGTGCATGTGATACCTGCACACTACTGTATTGAGGAAAACTAACTAGTGAAGAGTATTCCTGACCCTGCCAAGTGTGTCAATGTGTGTGGGTCCCTGAGAGAGTGTGGCTGTGCTGACACTGACACCTGTTCATGCAGTGAGGCACATGTACTACCCCTACTGAAAAGCTACCATATCACTGTTGCAGATGTCACTCACCATCACATATATGTTTGGAGAGTGCCTCAACATGTAACCTATGTGGTGTATCCAATAACTGCATAGACATGTGATAGCAATACATAGTCAGTCAGGGTTTGATGCCCTGTACTGGTAGGTGTGTGACACAAACATGCTTAGGCTTCATTCTCCCACCCCTCCCTGACTTATCTTTGTCTCTGTCTGCCTGACACGACTACAGAATATAAATGTTGCTATTCTGCATTTGGAGTAATGTTGGTTTAACAGGGTGTGTATGGATATGGCTGTTCTGCATGTTTTAATACCTGTCATGACAGTGCTATGTTACTGAGGATGCCCCCATCTGTAGGGTCATCTGCAGACTGGGCAGTGTGTGGTGCCTTTTGTTTCTTGTGTTACCCACAGAGCACCTATCTGTGAACTGCAGAAGCATAGTGTGAGGATTGCAGACAGTACATGGTGACAGACATGAGAGTTGCTGACCTCATATCCCTCATAGGACATATGTTGCAACAAACCCTGTTACAACAGTAAATGTATGAGGTTATCACAGCAACATGTCAATATTGGCCCTGTGTTTGTGCCTCCAGCCACAAGTCTGTCAACCTGTGTACATATATCATGCAGTAAGAGGTGCATATGTCCTGTACACCATAATTTATTGACATCATATCCGATAACAAGCCAGTGGGATATCAGACTGCAACACATATTATGTATAGTAGGGGTTCTCTTTTGAGGACATAGCCTGGGCATACTGTGGTTGTGTTTACAGTACTGAGGTCTGTGTACTTATGGTGATTGACGACAGTGTGTGTATTGTGAATATGTACCTTGGCCTGTGTGCAGACGTGGTAGACGTCATTGTTACATGCTGCTCCACTGTATGTTAACCTTTTGGCTTACATGTTTGTAGGGCCAAACACACACATGTCCCAATCCACAGACAGGCATCGGACCACACTGTGTAGTGGCCCAGTAGATGTAGGGTTAGTGTGTGAGTGGCACATATGAGGATGGTGTTGATCAGATAGTCCATATACTATATTTTTACTCTGGCTACCATATGTGGCTGTGTTCACATTGGTTGTGGTTATGCACTTTCACACAGGTGTCTGTTATTCTGTGCTGTGACATTCCTGCACAGCCTGCTATATATGAAGGTACATGTGTATTCCCCCATACGAAATGTAGGCCAGTGTTGTGGAAGTCTGCCTGTAGCATGCACAGTGCTTTGTTACATGACTTGCAACTTAGTGTCCTTACCCAGTGTGATTTTATGTCCAGATACTTGCCAGATGTACTGCTGCCAGGCCACCATAACAGTCATATATGTCAGACAAAGCAGTGGGATGCTGTACAGATGTATGTCACTAACTAGTGGGTAGTATGTGGCCATGGCACCTCTGTACCAGCAGTTATTATGTGGCAGGGCAGACAGGGGTGTGTGAATGCATAACCTATGGGGGCAAATGTATACCAGTATTTACGTGTTATACCCATTTATATGGCTGTTAACATCCACACTGTCAGGCTTGGTCTACATGTCTTGCACTAAGGGGTTCTGTGTATACCTCTGGACTGACCAGAGTGTGTCAGACTGTCCATATTTATTTGCCATATCTCTGCTGTAGTCCACAGGATCATTACTGTGCTAGCAGTGGTACTGTACTATGATATCCTTAGGATGTCTGTCAGTAGCCAATGCGCAGATGATAAAAGCAGATGTGACCTCCCACACACAACATGTCTGTGAAGACAACCCCTATCACAGTAGCAATAGTCTATATATATATACCTCCACTAAATACCTGACATCCCCTTGCACTACGAGGTGGGGACTATTGGGGCTGAGGTAGGGCTCCACTCCATGTTCAGGACATATGGTGGACATATATGTATATATAATTATCTATATATCTATATAGATATATACACATATACCTATCGACATACATAGATGTATATGTATATGTAAATATATATACATATAAACACTCAGGTATATACATATACACAGCAATATATGTCTACACATATACAGATAGAGATACATATGAACATATACTTACGGATATCTACATATATATATTGACAGTAATAGGTATATCAGAATAGATATGTATGCACATATAGTTCTAGATATCTACATATATATATATATATATATATATATATATATATATATATATATATATATATATATATAAATAGACATATCTGTACACCTAGGATATGCATACATATATAGCTATATATACATACATCTATATATATATATATATATATATATATATATATATATATATATACATATATGTACATACAAAGAGATGTACACATGCCCATATATATGTTGCACTATGCAATTGTTCAATACTAATCAATATGTGTATTGACAGACATATTGGAAAACAACAGCTGTCTTCACAGTGATCATGGCATAGTGGTTAAGCGTTGTGACTTTAGTGTACAGGGTCCTGGATTCAAGGGCTGTTCTTTTTATTGCTGGGCAGAACAAGAGCTGTCAGATACAGAGTAGTTAAGGGCAGTTTTGAGCAGCTTTAATCTCTTTAGAATGGTTTTATGCGAAGCTAAGGAGTGCTAAGCTATGGGTAAATGTATGGGCACTTATACAGTATAGGCTTTGCTTACCAGTGTGCAAATCAGCTTAGCTGTTATATTGG
The DNA here is from genome assembly GCF_019279795.1 of Protopterus annectens. Lineage (NCBI taxonomy): Eukaryota > Metazoa > Chordata > Ceratodontiformes > Protopteridae > Protopterus > Protopterus annectens. Next base: position 1,781,105,651 of record NC_056731.1, read on the forward strand.
ACCAATGTTGATACCTGCTAATCATGGCTTAGTCCTGATAATCAGTTCACAACACCCAGTCTGATAACATAGCAGGGTAATGACATCTGTAATAAGTGTATGTAATGCCATGTACAATACACGTGCCTATGTGCTGTCATCACGGTAGCAAGGGGAGTGAGTGTCATGATTAGGACACAGACGTATGTGAGGCCTCTACAGCACTCTTATCCATGTGACTTTGTTACATACAGGAGTAGTAGCCCAAGGTATGTGCTGTCACACTGGCATGTAGTGTATGATGGCGGTACTACTGTTGACAGTGCCTACCCATGCGACAGTAGAGTGTTAAATGTAGTACTGAAAAATGGGCACACCTGCAGGCATAGCTGGACTCTGAGGCCTCCTTGTTGTATCCCTGGTGTGTGAGCAGTGTCACAGTATATAACCCCTACTGGGTAATGATCTGACATGTGGAATGTAACTGTAGACTTCCGTCTGTAAAGCACATGATAACAAGGGCTCCTGACATGTAGTTAGGGCATACATATTGTTGTCAAATGTCTGTCTGTCAACACATTCATCCTACAGCATAGCTACTTGCCAAGTGGATGACTGTCAGTCTCTGTACAAATGTGCAGATGGCAGATATCCCGCTGGGATATATACAGGCATCCTAAGTTTGATTGACACTGACATGTCTGCCCAGCTGTGTAAGAGCTGGCACATATTGGAGATAACATCCTGTATGCACCACATGCCACTGGTACCTCCACTACACTACCACAGTCAACTGAACATGCTTGGGTACAGGTCTTCATCACAGACACTAATCATGTGTTGTAATGCATGTTGCATGCATGTCAACTTGATCACCTCAGTGGCCATGTGCAGGAGGCACCTGGCGGAATGGGTATTGCATGTCACTTCCACCCTGAGGGTCACCACAGTAGTGTTTGTTGATGGCTTTCCTGCTGCCACATGGCAAGTGGCAGGATACCACTGTACACACAACCCCCTACACAACCCATCTTTCCTTGGACAATAGCTAGGTACACAGCGATGACCACCTGCAGAGATGCACCCCAATACTGACACATGTGTATGTGTGCATGACTGAGTATAGCAGTGTCTGTGTGTTAGCACACCTGTACGTGGAGATTCCATGAGGGCCTTCACAACCACCACAACACCCATTTCCATAGCCAGTTGTGGCTGCTGCTGTATGGGACATTACATGTAACCTATTTAGCTCCTCTCCATACCGGCTACATGAGCCTTGCATACCATCACAACAGCATTGTACAAATGGGTTGATAGGCATGGGATACCCATTGTGTTCTGGCAAGTGTGTGTATGTGTGCATCTCCGTTTATCTGTAGGGTACAACATTCCTAGGCCACATATTCCTATTACAATACCCATTGCCACATGATAGTACAGATAGTGTTGTTGCTGGCCATCGGTGAGGCATGACAATGCAACACCCTGCCATGCATGTGGTATGTGCATTAGATGCATATCCCTGTAGTACCATTGTTGGGATCTACAATGGGTTGTATAGCAGGTGTGGCCAATGTGTGATGCTGGGCATATCATGTGTTTCAGGGAGTACAATATCCACTGGGGGATGTGGGTGCTGTGTACACTGTCATTACACCAAGGTACACCCGGTATATGTCCCATGTACCACGTTATGGTTATCACTGTCACCATCAACCATACAGGTAAGTGATACCACATTCCAGGCCAGTTATGCATGTGCTGTGTGCAGCCTACCTGTAGCACATTGGGCACATGGTCATGTTAGTTAGCAGTGATAGACCCTGGTCTCTCAGATGTGTGTCTGCCTGTTATAAGTCTGTTAATGTGCATATGAAGGTATGTCACACTATGTATTGCCCATATACACCCATTACATCCCCCTTTAGCATACTGTACATGTCAGGGGATGTTCTGCATATAACATGTAACCTGGGGCACACCTCAGCCTAAACACTGTGTGGTGTGTGGAATGGAAGCCACACACTTCAGTATCACTACATACCTAGTTATGGGTCTAGACCCAGTGTTGCCAAGTAACAGTGTGCATGTACGTGGATGAGTCTACATTGGTTGCAGATTATACATGCCCCCGTGAGTCACCTGTCCATGTGGCACAGGCAATAACTGTTTTGCTAACCTGTGACATGTGTTCAACTGTACCCCAGATATGTCACAGCCATGGTGTCACCATAGTGCCATACCCAGTTGTGGAATATGACTGCAGACCATCCTTGTGCTGACACATGTACACCTACAACACAAATCGATAACATTATAGAGACCACAATCAACCAGTGTTACTAACAGCTATAATGCATCATTGCTGGATGGCTACACTACATGACATATATGCATTACAATTTACTCCTTACAACATGTTACACTGCAGTACTGTGGTACACTGTAGTACAGTCACCATGTGCATCAGAACCATATTAGCCTGTCCCTGCATTGATGGTATGGATGACAGGGATATGACACAGGTTTCATCATATGCACAGGGTGTGTTGTTGGTTTAGAGTGGCCGAGGGTGGGCCATACATTTGACACCATGTGTATGGGTGAGGGGTGTACTGAAGTGAACTGGGCATGGTGATGTGGTGTGTGTAGGTATGGGGTTGCCCTAGGTGTGTTTATATAGTGTGTGGATATGCATGCACACAGTTCTGCCATGTGGCTGCCCTACACAGGATTTTATGGACAGCTGCAGGCCATACCCAGCAGGGTGTGCAGTTCACTGCCTCTGGCCATGGACACGTGGACTGTGGCTGCCAGGGGTTCCATGGTCATGTCCAGGTACAGGCCTCATTGTGCTACTCTCACCTGACGGTGACAAATGTCCTCTGGTACCAGGTCCCTCCTGGGACTGGCCAGGACCATGTGCTCGTGGCCTGATGTGGTATGGTGTGGACAGCGCCCACCCACACTGCCAGGGTTGGTACTGCCACTATGGGAGCCCCTTGGTGTCCTAGCACATCCATGTTGACTGCCAGCTGTTGGTGTTGCTGGCCTACATTCATGCGGCCATTGCCGCACCCTCAACACACATTCAAGCACGAAAATACCACGGTCGATGAGGGCCATCATCTCACCAGACCGTCTATCCATTAGCTCGGTATAAGCATGGATGGCACCAGACAGTTCACGGAAGTTGTCACTTGCAGATGTGAGAGCAGCCATCTGCAGCCTCAGGCCCTGTCTGGTGTAATGTTCCATACATGCCTGTGCCACTATGGCAGCCTGAAACATGCACCTGCTGGTACCAGCTATGTCACCTCTGCCAGGGGGCATGATGTCCAGTGGCCCTACCATGAGCACCCTGGGACATCTGCCTATGCTGTGCCCTGCCAGACATCTGGCTATGCCTGCTGTGACCAGAGACAGTAGGCATAGTTACCACACTTTCCTGTGCACTGCCACCAAACACCAGCTGTCCCTTCGCTATGGCCACTGGTGATGGGGTATATATAGGCACTGAAACTGTGTGCGGGGTTGGGGTGGCTAAAAGGGGGATGTCAAATGATGGCACTGTTTCAGCCCCTGACAACTCCACCTGTGCCTCAACAGTACTATCATCATCTTTGGTGTCTGTATGGACATCGACATCAGATTCCATGCATGAGGGACCCTGACCCACCTCGGCACTGTGGGGGAAAACAATAAACACACTTTAAAAACTGTACAGCATTGCCTAACAGTACACACACACACACACACACACACACACACACACACACACACACACACACACACGCACACACACACCACCATAATACCTACCTGTCTGTGACTTTACAGACAGTCCCACGTATAGTTCCATGTGTTCCCCATCCTGCATCACACTTGGTAACATACACACATTGATACCACTCATTAACATATCAGTCCTCTAAATGCCCAGACAAGTGATCACAGCACCAGACCTGTTACTACATTACCTGCACTGTGTGTAGTGGTTTTAGATGGCCTCACTGCTGTCATTCAGTGTTCACCCTGTGTATGTCCAGACATCATGAGCATGGCCCCTATATGTGTGGGCTACTATGTTCACTCCATATCACGCACTGATGTGTTATGTGTATGTATTGCTCAATACATGCCAGATATGCTACTCAATCAGCATATCATGTGACAACTGTAATATATGGATACACTCCCTGGTGTTGACTAGTACTTCCCCAATACATCTGTAGTGCTGCATACATGGGTTGTAAGTCACCTCTCTGCTGAATGCGATATTAAGGATATACCTGGTGTCTACCTTCCTTCTCAATGCCTGTTCCATGCTACAGACCTTATTATACTATCAGCTGTCCTGTGATTACATACATGACAAGTATTCCTGATGTGTAATGTGGCAGTCCATGTTCATGTACTGCACAATCCCAAAGGGAAGTACTGCTGTATGAACACCCCACAATCACATGTGCATACATGCCACCCACACAAACACTCACACACACACACACGCATGCACACACGCATCATACATGCGTCAACCTCCCTCCACTTCACCAGAGTGACCCTTACAGACAAACTAACTACCCACCAGGATGCACACACGCACACACCTACAGGTGAGGTTGCACCATGATAGTACACACAGTCCTCCTATTACCCATCTGCCAACATGTATAACATATGGTACACAACAGCATGTAGTGCAGCTATAGTCAATCTATGCTAGCAACAGTATACATGTGTGTGATGTACGTGCTGTGTAAATAGGTGATGCCCCTTCCCCTGGATACCACTGCACCAATGTACACAGTATTGCTGCATACCTGTTATGCACCCTGCCATGTACTATGCACAACACCTCACAGGTGTACAGCCCATTGCTGAATGTGTACTACTGTGTCAGTTATGTCAGCTTTAATGCCCACAACCCCTATGTTTTTCAGCAACACATACCTGGGATGATATGTGGACAGATGTCATTTGTGAAAGCCTGACAACCATATGAGCATACCATGGCTATGGGGGGTGTTCACACCCTTATTGATATGACACACCCATCCTTGATCTGCCATGGGACCACATCACCACATATCTTAACAGTACATAAGCCCGATATGTGACATATGTCCTGTACTTTCACATGCAGTGTCTATGGAATGTGTTAAATGTGCGGATGCTGACCACGATGCATGCACTCTGTGTGGGCATATGTGTGCACACTCTTATCATGACAGTGTGTCGCACCTCATGTTATGTGTACTACAGCAGTAACTACTCCTGGCAGGGATATACTAGCATGGCCCATCTGCATTTTCCAGTGTATGTTCAGTCTGCCCTACACATGTCCCCCTAATCTGCATGATTACAGGGTCTACTCATGTGTACATCCCTTGGTGTTTACACACTGCCATCATTATTGCTCTGGGCATAGGGTTACGTCTGCCACAGTTCCTGAACCTGACTATGTGCAGATACAGCCATTCTTAGCATCTTTAGGATCCCTGCTGCAGTGCACTGGTGTGTAATGCTAACTCCAATCCCCTCCTTCAGCCTTTTTGCAGATGCATGACAAGTAAGGCCTACACATGTGTGTTACTTTGCAGTGCCCCATACACTGAACACCACATGTTACAGCCTTGTCCCAGCTGATAATGTGGACCACAGTAATGCATTATGCCATAGTGTAACTCTGCAGCAGTTGCCATTGTCCTAAAGGTATATACACTGGTGTTGCACTGTATATGGGTATTGTTCCAAACATGTCCCTACTGTAGGCCATGTCTCCAACCATTATGTTACTCCCTGTGGACACATTCCACAATGACAGGATGTTAGTTATCATGCATGTGCCTGGCATACTCTTCCAATACCCGATCATGGTCATCCCTGTGATGCCGTGCATTTGACAGCAACAATACGTGCACATGTACAGCATGCATTCTGGCTAGGTTTGTTAGATCTGTGCACGGACTATACCATCGCCATTACATGCCCGGTGTATTGGAAAGCATCTAAATAAACCATACTCACCAGCTACAGTCTGCTGTTTTGGTAGTATCACGGAGGGACCTACATAAGAGGGTGAGAGATGCAAAGTCAGTGGCCACACCTGTTGCATTGCTACAGGGTAGGTGCAGCATTACAGTACATCAACAGTACATGCCCACAATACTACCACATATGCACATCTGTTTATCACTACTATGCAGCAACAAAATATATCTATGACATGTCAGATGTGCATGATCTACCTGTACTTATGTGGATGTATATGCAACAGTGGTCTATTGATGTGGCCTGTGGCCTTACCTGCACGCTCCTTGGCCAGTGTGTGGGTGGCACTCACCTCCACAAAGGTGTCCACCAGTTGCTGGCTGTGTGAATGGGCAGGTGCCATGAGATTGACTAGAAGCTTTTCCACATGTGTCAGGGGGGTGGATGGTATGGCCCCCCTGGTGGTGAGGTGATCCCCACAGACTGCAGTAGCACACCGATGGGCATTGCAAAGCAGGTCAGAACAATGATGCTGGACCTGTTCATAACTGCGGTTGTGCAGTCCGATATCATTGATACTGTGGACTAGATCGTTCCACAGGATGGTCCGTTCCTGCTGATAATGGGCAGCCTGACCAAACAAGATTGCATAGTGCTGTATGAGGTCATTCCGCAGGATTTCATTTTCAGCTGCTGTGTAGGCGGGCAGCCTTCCATGAGACATTGTGCCTGAAAGTCATAAAGATGGACACAGGTGTGAGCAAGTCATGCAGCAAAGTTACCACAGTTTTTAATACACATCACTGTCACCCCCCCCCCACCTTAACAGTGACAACAAACTGTACACACAACTTAATAGTTATGGCTACAGCATACCTACCAGTGGGGCAGATATTGTACTGTACCATGCTTTGTGCAATGTGCTTGTAGCCATGTTTCCTGTGTGGACACTTTCATTGCTGGCTTGTTACAGATTATTCACCTGCATGCCATTGTCAGGCCCACAATGGTTCCATATATGCCTGTGGTATGCTTGCTATGTGTTTGCTGCACATCTGACATTCTGTGTTATTGGGGTTATCTATGCATGCTGTTGGACATGTTCCAGGATTGTGTAGACTATTACTACTGACATATGTTCCATAACAGTGACACAATAGCATGTATATGTACTATTGGCTAGCAGAACCACCTCTCCAAACTCATCTGCCCATGTTACCAGGCCACATCACATGTGTGAGCCACCCTGGGTCCTCATCATGTATTTGTCCAGCAATACTGCAAGGTGGAACCAACCCATGGGATGTTGTCCCCTCCACCTGGGGGCACACAGAAACATGTTCTTGTCCCCTGAGGTCATATCCAGGGTTGGTTCCATACCGGGCTCCACAGACACATGTGGGATGTGCTACATCACCTCGAGGCACCCAGTACACATTCACAGGGCACACATGCTCCTCCTGCTCAGCCTCCAGGCCAGGCACCTTCGGGACGTGGACTGCTGTTGTGAGTAGCAGTGGGTGGGAGGCTTGTTCCCATTGCTTCCATATTGGGGCCCATGGGGCATCCACATCACAGACCACACACACCATACAGGGTGTTTACCCACCACATGTGTCACATACCACCCCTGTAGGCTGTCCTCTATATCTACCAACCCTGACCACCTCCACAACTATACCTGCCATACTTCCCCATATTCCCATTCCATACTTCACAGACAAGGGCAATATGGTCCCAACAAGGGGCTCACATGTGACATACCTGTCCATGTTGCACACACTGACAGCTGTAGATATATGTGTGTATTGCTATGTGTGCTGTTTCCTCGCACACAGCATGCAGCACTGTGGTAGTAATATAGGGGACATGTATTTACATATATATATATATATGTTTGTGTGTGTTTGAATATATGTTGACATGTGCATATAGGTATATATTTATTTATTTATTTGCATTTGTTAACCGGGAGTGTCCGACTGGACATAGGTTCATTTTCAGTGGAGGCCCGGGGAAAAAAGCTCCACAGTTAAAATAAACAGACAGTAGTTACATTGGCTTACATAGTGATTAACAATTTGACATAGCAATTGCTTACAACATATTTACAGATGAAGAACATAGTACATCAGTAAACAACTTGAATCTTTATCTGTGAAGTACATAACAGACATTAACAAATGTTACAATAAGATGTTCCTGCTGTATAATAAGTACTAGGCTTATGAGCATCTGAGCTTGCTATAATCAAGATAGTTAGTGGAGTGGAAAGAAAGGTAGTGGTTGGATGGGGTGGGTGATATTAGAGTGGGAGTTGCAAGGGCATAACCAGCATGTTTTTAGCTGCGCTTTTAGTAACGTTTTGAAGTGGGTACATGATGGTATGGAGGTAATTGTGGGTGGGAGGGAGTTCCATAATTTGGCTATGGTGCAAGAGAATAGTGCTTCACCAGCAGAATTATTGGCTTTAGTGATCTGCAAGTGATTTTTGTTGCTGGATCTTAGTGGTCTGGTGGTGCTATAGGGTTGAAGTAGATTCTGGAGGGATGGGACATTTAGTGGATGGTTTACTAGTTTGTGGGCGAGTGAGAGTTGATACCATTGAAGGAGGTGAGGGAGTTCAAGCCAGCCCAGTTCAGCAAGTGAGAGACAGTGGTGACTACGGTAGGATGCCCCTGTGGTGAATTTGGAGATTTTGTTGTAGCAGGTCTCTAGCTTGTTTAGATCGCATTGCCTTAGGTTGGTATATATTGGAGAGGCATAAAGTAGGGTGGAGATAAGGTGGGAATTTGCTATTGAAATCTTTGCTGCTTTGGTGAGAAATTGCTTATTTCTGTATAATGCTCCTAGTTTTTTGTGGACTTTTTTATGGTCATGGAATGTCAAATTTTAGTTTATTGTCTATTTCCACTCCTAGCAATTTGGTGTGTTCAGTTGGGTATATAATGGTGTTGTCTTTTGCTGTGATGTTAAAGTGAGAGTTGTTTTGAGTATGTTTGGTGGGTTCGAAGATGAGTAGTTTAGTTTTGTTTGGGTTGAGTATTAATTGGGCATCAGATAACCAGGTTTCAACAGAGGAAAAGGCTTCCTCTGTGACTTTTTGCAGTTTGGGTAGGGACTGGGCTGAGCAGATGATTGTTGAGTCATCTGCGTATTGTATGAGTGTGCCATGTTTGGTGGCAGAGGCTATATTATTGGTGAAAACAGAGAAGAGTAGGGGTCCAAGGATGGATCCTTGGTGAACCCCTATGGAGACAGGTAGTTGGGGAGATATGTCATTCTGCCATACAACGGATTGTTGGCGGTCAGACAGGTAACTCTGAAACCAGAAGGATAGGTTATTGAGGACAGAGATAAGTTGTTTGTGTGGGACCATGTCAAATGCTTTAGATAGGTCTAGTAAAGTAGCAGAGGAGAGATAGCCATTGTTTTTATGCTGAAGGATAGTATTAGTAAAGGACAGTAAGGCAGTGGTGGTGCTATGGTTTGGTCAGAAATCATGCTGAGTATTGGAAAGGAGGTTGTTTGTACGGAGGTAGTCTGAGACCTGAGAGTGTATGCTTCTCTCTAGTATTTTGGAGAGGGGCGGTAATTGGTTAGTTCTGTGAAGGGTCCGTCTTTGTGGAGGGGAATTATATGTGATACTTTCCACCGTGTGGGAATGTAACTTTCTGACAGAGATCGGTTAATCAAGATGGATACTGGGTAGGCCAGAGCATCAGCTGCGATTTGTAGGTATTCACTTGGGAGGTTGTCTGCTGCTAATTTAGTGGGCTTAAGTTTAGTTAAGAGTTTTTTATGTTGGAGGTAGGTACAGGAGAAAAAGAGAAGGCAGTGGGGAGATTACTAGTTGAAGGTGTGGGTTGGAGGGGAGGGGGGTTGTGTTGTTTAGCTAGTGATAGTATGGTTTGTGTGAAGTGTGTGTTTATTGAGGTAGCAATATTTTCTGAGGAGTGAGGGATTTTAGGAGGAGGGGCTACTGACTTTACTTGGGTGGAGGATGGAGTTTATGGAGGACCAGAATTGTTTGGGGTTGTGTTGGGAGGAGGCTAGGGAAGACTGGTAGTAATGGAATTTGTCTTGTTTTATTAGCTTTTTGACTCTATTGCGTAGTTTTAGGAATTTCTGTCTAGTTGAGGGGGTTTTGGTTTTGCACCAGTGCTCCCAGGCTTTATCCCTGTTTTTCATTTCTGACTTAGTGGTTTTCTGTAGCCATAGGGAGGGTTGTGCTTTGGTTCTGGAAAGTCTTATGGGGGCATGGTAATTAAGGATGCTCAGGAAGGTAGTATTAAAAAATTCAACTGTGTCATCAAGACTGAGGTACTTTAGAGGATGCCAGTTACATTCTTTGAGGGATGAGATGAATGTGAGTGGGTTAAAGTTTAGTTTTTTACGTATTTGATGGTGGATGACAGGTTTAGCTTGGTATAGGTATTTTTTGAGTAGGAATGTTGGGGAGTGATCATTGTGGCTATCTGATAAGCAGCCTGTTATATATGACTGGGGGCTCTTACTGATTGGTATTTAATCCAGGGTAGTGTGCTTGCTGGAGTTTTTATTTATCCTGGTTGGCGACTGGACT